>NC_044031.1:9192788-9332434 GCF_901765095.1 Microcaecilia unicolor
CGGCTTCAAAGAAATGAAGCAAATTGTTGAGGCAAGACTTCCCTTGGCGGAACCCATGCTGACTCCGTCCCATTAAACCATGTTTATCTATATGTTCCATAATTTTATTCTTTATAATAGTTTCCACTATTTTTTCCCAGCACTGAAGTCAGGCTTACCGGTCTGTAATTTCCTGGATCCCTTTTTAAAAATCCGCATTACAATGGCTACCCTCCAATCTTCATGTACTACAGACGATTTTAACAGGTTGCAGATTGTTAACAGCAGATCATCAATTTCATGTTTGAGTTAGAGAATGACATGGGGATGAGGATCTGCACTAAACCGCAGTAATCTGCGGAAAATCCGTGGTAAAAGAAAAAAACACATGGACGTTTACCGCGGATGTGGGAGCAAAACCATTCCCGGTCCAGAGTCTCCATGTCTGCCTTCCTCCCTCCCTTTCTCTGTGTTATTCAGCCAGGCAGTGGTGTGCTGGAGCTGGCTCGCATGAGCTGTTTGTTAATTTTTTAAGAATTTTGGGGAGCCGGTTGTTAAACTTTAACAACCAGCTTCCAAAATTTTGGCTCAGGTCCCTTCTCGGCATCGTTGTCCTCCTCCTCCCCCTCCTCTCCTGTGGCTTGTTCCAGTGGCATAGCTACGGGGAGGGGCCTCAGGGGCTCAGGCTCCCCCAACAATAGTAGCCAGCCAGGTGTTTTTTTACTTCCTCAGGCTCCATATGCTCCCTGTCCCAGCAGTCAGGCAGCTGAGCTCTCCCTCCCTTCCTTCGGGTCCGGCTGGTGTGTAATCCTTTCCCTTGCCCCTGGGGAGGGGAAAACACTTCAGCCCTAGAGGCTGGAATAAGAGAGACAGTCAGACTTAGATGTAGGCGCAACCAGTAAAAATCTTTATTGGTATCTCACTAAGCCAGTACAAAATAATTGTTTTCTCTGGAGCAGGTTGTCACTCAGTAGCCAGACACACAGACTGAATAACAAAACTGCTCAGCAAAAAACCTTCTTATCATCACATATATACTGTTGTAAGTTTCATTTCTCCTGAATCATGTGATTTCTCTTCAACTAACTTGGGATCATATATGGATTTTCCTGTAATATTCTGTTATTTTTTGTATGTATACTGTGAGAGTGCAGGTGAAAGGGGATCCGGGAAGGCACGAAGAAAGGGGGTACAGGGAGCCGGGGAATCCCAACGGGGCAGATTTCATGTGCACAACACCCACATTCAGAAAGCTGGGCTACCGGAGGCAGAGAGGTTGGCGGGGTTAAGGAAGAAGGGGAGGAACTACCAGTCCCAGAATCCTTCTCTTCCCCACCCGGCTGTGCAAGAGTTAGGGGAGGAGATAGAAGATTGGGAAATGGTCTCTGAGGAAGGTGATGTGGGCCAACTGGAGAGATTGGGGGCGGGGGAAGTAGAAGAGGAGGATAAAATGGAGATTACTGAAGGGCTAGGAGAGGAACAGATTAGAGCCCTGGCTAAAACCCAAAAAGCTGCTGTAAGAGGGTGGCTAGCTGTACCTTGGAGAGACTGGTGGAAGACCGGAGGAGAGAGGCTGAGGCACTGGGGGAAATCTCTACTAAAGAGGAAACAGGTGCAGCCTGTGGGAGAGAAAGAGAGCTGGGCACAATTGAAACCCCAGCCTGAACCAGGTGGGAATAAAGCTGTGTAACCGTGCTGTAAGAAGGTGCAAGAAAGACTGTGTAAACTGTTTCATACTAAAAGGTCTGGGCTGCAACCTACCAAGAGGGTTTTTCCCTCTGATAATGTACTGTTCCCTAAGTGAAGTAATCTGAGCTAAAGTGAAGTGAAGTTATATGGACTGTGTTGAACCTGAGTTTGAAGTTATATGGACTGTTTTTGAACCTGAATCTGACTGTGTTGAACCTGAATTGTGCTCTGGGCTGCTAGCCTAAACAACCTGGAGTGAAGGGTGTTGTGTTGATTTGAAACAAGAAAATAAAAGCTCTTACTTATAAACATTGGGCTTTGAATGTGCCTCTATGGAAGGAACGGAGGGAGGAGGAAGTCCTGGGAGTTCGCAGGGCCTGGAGCCAAGGCTCAGAGGAGCCAGACTGCTGTGGAGTGAAGGCAACAGTCGTGTGGAGGAAGAGGCAGCTAAGCAGGGTTGAGCCTGGCTGGGTCCTGGATGGGGGACCCAGCTACAATACATAAATGGCAATTTCCTACATTGTATCATCCTCTCCTCTTGTGTTCACATGCACACTTTGTGGCAATTGGCTAATTCCTTATCAGTAACACGTTCATTCCTCACTTCATACGTGACTGGGCCCAACCGCCTCATAACTATCATCGGGCCCCTCCAGTTCCCACCAAATTTATGAGGACTATCAGAGACCATGATCAGCACTTTATCCCCTATCGCCACCTCCCGGTCCCGGGTCTTTTTATCATAGGAGACCTTCTGATACTGCTGAGCCGCCTGCCATCTGTCTCTGGAGTAAACCCCCAAGCGCCCCTTTAAATCATGAAGGTAAGTTATTACAGTGTTATCTTCGTCTTCCGGGGGTACCCATCTTTCTCTCACTATATCCAAGACCCCCCTTGGTGCTCGCCCAAAGAACAACTCGAAGGGAGACACCCCTAGGGAGGCCTGCACACACTCCCTCGTTACATACAGGACAAAGGGCAGCAATTGATCCCATTTCTCCGGGCAAGAGCCCACTCCCTTCCTAAGTAAAGCCTTCAGGGTCTTATTAAATCGTTCTACTAGGCCATTGGTCTGCGGGTGATATGCAGCCGTACAAATGTGAACAATCCCGAAGGCCTCCCATACCTGTGCTAGAACCCGTGATCTAAAATTGGACCCCCGGTCAGTCAGCACCTCCCGAGGGAATCCTACTTCACAAAAAATGTGAATAAGTTCCGCAGCAATAACCTTAGCTGAAATGCTTCGTAAAGGAATGGCCCACGGGAACCTGGTGGCCATATCCATAATTACCAAGATATAGGAGAACCCCCGAGTCGATTTTGGAAGAGGACCAATTATGTCCATCGCAATCCTCCCTAGGGGGGTCCCTATGCGGGGCAAAGGATGTAAAGGGACTCTCCCTGGACCCTGTTCGGATACCTTCTGACATAAAGGACAAGACTCACAATACTTTTCAACTTCTTTATATATCCCGGGCCAATAAAAGCGCCGTAACAATTGGGAAACCGTATTCTGAGCTCCTTTATGCCCCCCCAGAGGGTGATCATGAGCTACCCGTAACAGTAGGCTCCTAAATCCCCTCGGCACTACTAACTGGCTCCGTCCCTCCTCCCCTCCGTTTCCTGCAGGCCTCCGAAACAGAAGGCCCTGCTCTATCACAAACCCGGGTCCCTGCACCTCCCTGTCCCCCTCCCTTGCCCGCGCCCAAGCATATTGCAGAGTAGGGTCGGCTTGCTGCTCCCTCCCAAAGGAGGGGAATTGTTCCTGCACCTCCCCTGCCTCCTCAGGGAAATCCGCCGCCTGCTCCAAGTCTTTCATAGACCGAGCCCGCTGACGCTGCCCCGTCTTCTTATGCCCCCCCGAATCCCTGGTTTTCCCCGGGTTCCCCAATATCTCCATCTGAAACGGAAATATCTGGGCTAAAGCCTGCTCCTGTTCTGTCCCCTCCGCACCCCGTTGGGACCGGGTAACCACTAACCCCTCTCTCTCTTTCAAATATTGCGAAAATGGGGGCCAATCCCTTCCCAAGATAAGGGCCTGAGGTAACCTAGGTAGTACCGCCACCCAGACCCAATGAGCCCCCAAAGGGCCTACAATCCTCACCTGCCGCAACGGGTATCTAGTGGAAGCCCCATGCACACACTGTATGGTGACCTCTCGTCCTTTCTTCTCCCCTCTCCCAACTCCCTTCTCCCTGATCCTCTCCCACAAGGACTGGGCAAGCATAGTTTGGTCCGCTCCAGAGTCCAACAGCCCCTCCACCCCCACCCCCATCACTTCTACCCGTTGGCAAAACTCCCGCCTGCCCCCCTTCCCCCCTCCTGCCACCAATTGTAACTTCACAACACAGTCTCTCCTCACATGGCCCTTCCGCCCACAACGATAACACATTCTTTCTTCCCCTTTACTCCCCTCCCAAACTCTCAGGCCCCTACCTTCTGGAACCTGATGCCCTTTTAGAACTCCCAACCCCCCTCCCGGCGGGGTTCCGTTGTGGGCACAATGCTGCGACTCTAGGAAACAATCCAGGCTCTGGATTGCCTCCTCGAGGGTACTGCAGCCCCGTTTAATCAAGTCAACCTGGAGCCCTCTAGGTAAGGACTCCAAGAACTGCTCCAGCACCAGGTCTTCCATTACCTGCTGCATGGACCGTCTTTCAGGCTCTAACCATTTTCCCGCCAAATCACTTAGTTTCTGAGCAAGTACCCTAGGTGTCTCTCCCTCCACCCACCTGGACTCCCGAAACCTCCTGCGGTACGTCTGCTTGCTTAGCCCAAACCTATCCAAAATAGCGGCTTTCAGCCTTGTGTAGTCTGTTATTTGTCCCGTAGGTAGGGCCCGAAAAGCCGCTAAAGCTTCCCCAGCCAGCGCAGGCGCTAGTCTTAGGGTCCATTGCTCCTGAGGCCATCCTGCTGTCACCGCCACCCTCTCAAAGGCCCCCAGATAATCTTCGATATTATCCACTTCAGTTAATTTTCCCCAAGGTAACCAGTTCACCCCCACAGGTCCTACCAGTCCAGCAGTCCCTTCGCCCCGCAAGGTTGTCCCACTTTCGCTAGGTCCGGACATTCTGCCTCCAGCCCGCAGAAATTCCTGAAATAGGTCCAAAAGTGGCTGCTGCTGTGCTCGGGAGGCTGCCAACGACTCCTCCATAAGTTTATGTGCCATCTCTTGTTGCTTTTGAAATTGGTGAGTCATAAAGGCAAACATCTCTTTCGGATCCATCTCGCTAACTTTAATCTTCTTCCTATAAGAAAACACAAGAGAAAAACAAGACCCAAGTGTGGACTTTCACAACACTTCCACTTCGCTCTCCAATCCTCCTCCCCTGCTCCCAATATGCTCACCGGAAGCAGGAGGTTTGTTCGCCTCTGGGTTCAAGCTCCCCAGCTTTCTGGTCTGGCTCAATCCTCCGCCCTCCTCCTCGGCTTACTGGAATCAGGGCTCGACCGATCCCACCACTGCCACCAAATGTCAGACTGGAGCTCCTCTCCGGGCTGTCTGCGCTCTAGTTGCACCTCTCCGTGCTGTCTGCAAGCCAGCCGCACCCCTCCGTGCTGTCTGCAATTCAGCCGCACCAATGTCAGACTTCGGCTCCTCTCCGAGCTGTCTGTGCTCTAAGTGCAGCTCTCCGTGCTGGCTGTAATCCTTGTAAGTTATGCAAACCTCACTCAGGCTTACTCAGTTGTGTTTTCTCCAGCCAGTAGCCCACCCCCTTAGTTCAACCCCTACAGGCTACTGGCAAGTATACACTTCCTGGTGGAGTCCCCCTCCTTGTAGACTAGCCGCCTAGATTATTTCCAGTCCGGCTATTAAGTCCCCGACCAGGCCTCTGGCCCGGGACCTGTTCCTGGCACAGGCCCCTTTCTTTAAGGCCTCTATTCAGAATCAA
The DNA here is from genome assembly GCF_901765095.1 of Microcaecilia unicolor. NCBI lineage: Eukaryota > Metazoa > Chordata > Amphibia > Gymnophiona > Siphonopidae > Microcaecilia > Microcaecilia unicolor. The sequence continues at coordinate 9,198,350 of NC_044031.1, forward strand.
AGGTGTATCACACAGTTCAGCTTTTCTCAAGCAAGTCTATAAAGTTCCAAAGTTTCCCCTATGGTATGAATTCCTCTAGGTTAGCACTTCCTACTGGCTACACCTAGAGACCCACCTCCCTCATTTGTCAGCACTAACTCCTGACAACCACCCACTGGGTTAAGGAATTCATACCTTTTGTTATCCAGTACACACAGCACTCTTTCTCCTCCTCTGGTGGCCCTGAGCAAAGGCTGAGATATCCATTTCCTCTGATTCCCCTCCCCCTTCCCCCCCTTGCCAATCCATCTGTTCCTCCACTCCCTTCTCCCACAGGTGTTCCTCATCCCCTTCCTCTGACTTCATCTCCCAATCAACCTCCTCCCCCTGTCCCCTCTGAGAGGACTTCTCCTCCCCCTCCTGCTTCCTGTTCAGCTCGGGCTTCTGGGACTTGTAGTTCTTATAGCCCCACTCTTTCTTCTTTTGATCCCTGGCGGGCACAGGTAGCCCTTTCCTCCCCCACCCCTCCGATCTGCCACCCCCTTTCTCACAAGGCGCAACCCATCACCATGGTTTAACGACTTACTGAAAAACCTGAAATCACAAAACAGGAAACTAGAAAAAACATGGAGTAAATCAAAAAACAACCTCACCTACAAATGGATGGAAGCAGTCACACAGAAATTACAAAAATGCCATTAAACGAGCTAAAAGATCCTACTACACACAAACAATTATAACCAGCGGCACAGACATGAAAAAACAATATCAACTCATAAAAAATCTACTCAACACCAACCCAATCACATCATCACCCTCAAACTACCCATCTGCAAACCAACTAGCCAAATACTTCAATGATAAAATTACCAATATTTGCAGCACGATACCCCAAGATTGTGCAAATATCGATACCTTTCTTGACGAATTGGACCCATACATAGATGAAATCCCAGCTGACCACTCATGGACAAATTTCACCCCCCTCACCACTAAAGAAATTTCTACAGCAGGTGGTGTCGGGCTACTACTTTCACCCTCTTGTAGATTTCAACCTCTTCTTCTACCTCAGTCTCACTGTTTTTCTTCCTTCGAAGTCCACTCCATCCGTCTATTTGCTCCTCTGCCTCTCCGAGTAGCAGTCATTTATCGACCCCCTGATAAGTCCCTTTCTTCCTTTCTCACTGACTTTGATGCTTGGCTTTCCTTCTTTCTCAAACCTTCATCTCCTTCCCTCATTCTTGGGCATTTTAACATTCATGCTAATGATCCCTCTGACTCTTTATGCTTCGCAGTTTCTTGCTTTAACATCCTCTTTCAATGTTCAACTGTGCTCCACTGCCCCCACTCACCAGAACGGCCACTGTCTTGATCTTATCCTCTCCTCAAACTGCTTACTCTCCAGTTTCTGTCCCTCAACTCTTCCCCTCTCTGACCATCATCTGATAACTTTCACACTTAAACACCCTCCTCCCCAGTCCCGTCCAATCTTAACCAATACATTTAGGAATCTTCAGGCTATTGACCCTTCTACTCTGTCCTCCAGTGTTTCAAATCTCTTCTCTACTACTATGTTATCCAAGTCTGTCAATGAGGCTGTCTCTTCCTATAATACTATTCTCTCCTCTGCTCTGGATACTCTCGCTCCTCTCATTCCCCGTTCTGTAAAACGTACCAAACCCCAACCTTGGCTGACCTCTAGAATCCGCTACCTACGTTTCTGTGCCTGCTCTGCCGAACGCCTTTGGCTGAAATCCCGTGCCTATGCTGACTTCATACATTTCAAATTCTTGCTGACCTCCTTCCAGTCTGCTCTTTTACTTGCCAAACAGGACTATTACATCCAGTTGACTAATTCTCTTGGCTCAAACCCTCATCGTCTCTTTGCCACACTGAATTCTCTCCTCAAAGTGCCTTCACCGCCAACCCCCCCTTCACTTTCCTCCCAGACTCTGGCTGAGTTCTTTCATGATAAGGTTCACAAGATTAAACTTGAATTCTCAACCAGGTCACCTCCACTTCTCCTTCCCTTAGTCCATCCTCTCAACCTTCCAACCCCTGCCTCCTTTTCTGAAATCACTGAAGAGGAAACTACACATTTTCTTTCCTCCTCAAAACTAACTACCTGTTCCTCTGATCCTATTCCCACCCATCTACTTAACACTATCTCTCCTACTGTCATCCCGTTTATCTGTCATATCCTCAATCTTTCATTGTCCACTGCGACTGTTCCTGATGCTTTCAAACATGCCGTAGTCACACCACTCCTTAAAAAACCTTCATTGGACCCTACCTGTCCTTCCAACTATCGCCCCATCTCCCTCCTCCCTTTCCTATCCAAGATACTTGAATGTGCCGTTCACCGCCGTTGCCTTGACTTTCTTTCATCTCAAGCTATTCTTGATCCACTTCAATCTGGCTTTCGTGCCCTTCATTCATTCAAGTGAAACAGTGCTTGCTAAAGTCTCCAATGATTTGTTCCTAGCCAAATCCAAAGGTCTCTATTCTATCCTCATCCTTCTCGATCTATCTGCTGCTTTTGACACTGTTGATCACAGCCTACTCCTTGATACGCTGTCCTCACTTGGATTTCAGGGCTCTGTTCTTTCCAGGTTTTCTTCTCTCCCAGCGTACCTTTAGTGTATACTCTAGAGGATCCTCCTCTACTTTTATCCCACTGTCAGTTGGTGTACCTCAGGGATCTAGCCTGGGACCTCTTCTCTTCTCCATCTATACTTCTTCCCTTGATACTCTTATCTCATCCCATGGTTTTCAGTATCATCTTTACGCTGATGACTCCCAGATCTACCTCTCCACACCAGAAATCTCAGCCGAAATCCAGGCCAAAGTATCAGCCTGCCTGTCTGACATTGCTGCCTGGATGTCTCAGCGCCATCTGAAACTAAACATGACCAAGACTAAGCTTCTTATCTTTCCCCCTAAACCAACCTTTCCTCCTCCCCCATTCTCTATTTCTGTGGATAACACTCTCATCCTTCCTGTCTCATCAGCTCGTAACCTTGGGGTTATCTTTGACTCCTCCCTCTCCTTCTCTGCACATATTCAACAGACTGCTAAAACCTGTTGTTTCTTTCTCTATAATATCAGCAAAATTCGCCCTTTCCTTTCTGAGCACACTACCAGAACCCTCATCCACGCTCTTATCACCTCTTGCTTAGACTATTGCAACTTGCTTCTCACAGGTCTCCCACTTAGCCATCTCTCTCCTCTTCAATCTGTTCAAAATTCTGCTGCACGACTAATATTCCGCCAGGGTCGTTATGCTCATATTAGCCCTCTCCTCAAGTCACTTCACTGGCTTCCTATCCGTTTCCGCATACAGTTCAAACTCCTCTTATTGACCTATAAGTACATTCACTTTGCAGCTCCTCAGTACCTCTCCACTCTCATCTCTCCCTACATTCCTCCCTGGGAACTCCGATCACTGGGTAAATCTCTCTTATCTGCACCCTTCTCCTCCACTGCTAACTCCAGACTCCGTTCCTTTTATCTTGCTGCACCATATGCCTGGAATAGACTTCCTGAGCCAGTACGTCAAGCTCCATCTCTGACCGTCTTCAAATCTAAGCTAAAAGCCCACCTTTTTGATGCTGCTTTTAACTCCTAACCCTTGTTCACTTGTTCAGAACCCTTATTTTATCATCCTCACTTTAATATACCCTTATCTCTTGTTTGTCCTGTTTGTCTGTCCTAATTAGATTGTAAGCTCTGTCGAGCAGGGACTGTCTCTTCATGTTCAAGTGTACAGCGCTGCGTATGTCTAGTAGCGCTATAGAAATGATAAGTAGTAGTAGTACAGCAATTACCAAGCTCTCCAAATCTCACTGCCATCTCAACCCATGTCCCAACTACCTATTGAAAGATGCCCCAGAACGCTTTATCACAGATCTGACCTCCCACCTAAACTTCCTGCTCCAATAAGGCTCATTCCCTACAGAACATGGCAATATACTACTCACACCAATACCTAAAAACCCCAAGAAACCGGCGAGTGTATCTCTCCACACCAGACATCACCGCGGAGACCCAGGCAAAGGTATCGGCCTGCTTATCCGACATTGCTGCCTGGATGTCCAACCGCCACCTGAAACTGAACATGTCAAGACTGAGCTTATCGTCTTTCCACCAAAACCCACTTCTCCTCTTCCTCCACTTTCTATCTCAGTTGATAACACCCTCATCATCCCCGTCTCATCTGCCCGCAACCTCGGAGTCATCTTTGACTCCTCTCTCTCCTTCTCTGCGCATATCCAGCAGATAGCCAAGACCTGTCGCTTCTTCCTCTTTAACATCAGCAAAATTCGCCCTTTCCTCTCTGAACACACCACCCGAACTCTCGTCCACGCTCTCATTACCTCTCGCCTGGACTACTGCAACTTACTCCTCACCGGCCTCCCACTTAACCATCTATCCCCCCTTCAATCTGTTCAGAATTCTGCTGCACGTCTCATATTCCACCAGAACCGATATACTCATATCACCCCTCTCCTCAGGTCACTTCACTGGCTTCCGATCAGATACCGCATTCAATTCAAGCTTCTCTTTACCTACAAATGCACTCAGTCTGCTGCCCCTCACTATCTTTCTATCCTCATCTCCCCTTACGTTCCCGCCCGTAACCTCCGTTCACAGGATAAATCCCTCCTCTCAGTACCCTTCTCCACCACCGCCAACTCCAGGCTCCGCTCATTCTGCCTTGCCTCACCCTATGCTTGGAACAACCTTCCTGAGCCCTTACGCCAAGCCCCCTCCCTGCCCGTCTTCAAGTCTTTGCTTAAAGCCCACCTCTTCAGTGCTGCGTTCGGCACCTAACCCTTACCGTTCAGTGAATCCAGACTGCCCCAATTTGACTGCCCCTATCGGACCGACCGTTCACTTGTCTATTAGATTGTAAGCTCTTTGAGCAGGGACTGTCTCTCTTTGTTAAATTGTACAGCGCTGCGTAACCCTAGTAGCGCTCTAGAAATGTTAAGTAGTAGTAGTAGAGTGATGTCACCAACTATCGTCCAGTCGCATCCATCCCTTTGCTAATTAAATTATTGGAGAACAGGGTGACCTCCCAACTAAACGACTTTATACAAAAATTCTCCATTCTACATGAATCACAATCTGGTTTCCGTTCAGCCCACAGTACAGAAACTGTCCTACTCACCCTAATATCCAAATTCAAACAGGAAATTTCACTTGGAAACAACATCCTCCTCTTGCAATTCGATTTATCCAGTGCATTCGATATGGTAAATCACAATATCCTAACCAAACTACTGGATAAACTTGGAATCGGCGGAAGCATCATTAATTGGATAAAAGGCTTCATCACCTCAAGATCTTACCAAGTAAAATCAACCTCAACTATCTCATCTTCCTGGTCACCAAACTGCGGTGTACCTCAAGGTTCCCCTCTATCCCTGATCCTTTTCAGTCTTATGATGATCCCACTAGCAAAAGCTCTATTCAGACATGGTCTCAACCCTTTCATATATGCTGATGACGTCACCATATTTATTTATTTATTGCATTTGTACCCCACATTATCCCACCTATTTGCAGGCTCAATGTGGCTTACAGGATCTTAGATACAGTCAGTGATAAGCAGAGATTGGATGAGGAATTAGAGAAGAAGGTGATAGGGTAGTGTTAAAGGTGTATTTTGGTATCTGGGAGGGTTGGTGTGGTGATTTTGTGTCGTTAAGGGTTCTCTATGTAGGCTTTGTGTGGTGATTTGTGTCGTTAAGGGTTGTCTTTGTAGGTTTTGTTGAAGAGATGTGTCTTCAAAGAATTGTGAAAGTTACTTAGATCATCCATGGTTTTCAGGGCAGTGGGTAGTGCGTTCCATAGCTGTGTGCTCCTGTACAAGAAGGACGTGGCATATGCCTGCTTGTATGTAATTTCTTTACAGCTGGGGAAGTGCAAGTTGAGGAATTTGCGGGCTGATGTTTTGGCGTTTCTAGGAGGTAGGTCCACTAGGTTTAGCATGTATAGCGGGGCATCTGCATGAATAATTTTGTGTACAGTCATGCAGATCTTGAACTCAATGCGTTCCTTGAGTGGGAGCCAGTGAAGTTTCTCTCTTAAAGGTTTCGCACTTTCATATTTGGTTTTTCCAAATATGAGTCAGGCTGCAGTATTCTGGGCTGTTTGGAGTTTTTTTAATAGTCTGTTCTTTACAGCCAGCGAACAATGTGTTACAGTAGTCCAGATGACTTATTACCATTGACTGTACTAGGGTACGGAAGATGTTTCTCGGGAAGAAAGGTTTTACTCTTTTGAGTTTCCACATTGAGTAGAACATCTTTTTCGTCGTATTCTTCACGTGGGTATCGAGTGTGAGGTTTCGATCAATGGCGACTCCAAGAATTTTCAGATTTTCTGAAATAGGAAGAGTGCAGTATGGTATGGTTATGGTGGAGTACTTGTTTGTGTTGTATTGAGAAGTGAGTACTAGACATTGATTTTTTTCTGCATTGAGTTTTAACTGGAATGAATCCACCCAGGAGTGCATGATTCGGAGGCTTTGGTTGATCTCGTTAGTGATTTCGTTTAGATCATGTTTGAACGGGATGTAAATCGTGACATCGTCTGCATATATGTAGGGGTTGAGGTTTTGATTGGCTAAGAGTTTGGCTAATGGTATCATCATTAAGTTGAAGAGAGTTGGTGAGAGGGGGGGATCCTTGAGGAACTCCGCATTCCAGTATCCATGGAGGTGATATATCAGCGTTCGTTGTTACTTGGTAAGATCTTGTGGTGAGGAATCCTTCGAACCATTAGAGAACTGTGCCTCCGACTCCGAAGTACTCTAGTATATGTAATAGTATTCCATGATCAACCATGTCGAAGGCGCTAGACATGTCGAATTGCAGTAGGAGTATGTTCTTACCAGTTGCAATTGTTTTTTTGAATGAGTTCATTGCGGACACTAGTACAGTTTCGGTGCTATGATTTGATCGAAATCCTGATTGAGACTCATGTAGAATTGAGTGTTTAGTTAAGTATTCAGTGAGTTGTTTCGTCACTATGCCTTCCATCAGCTTGGTTATGAGCGGAATGGATGCAACTGGTCGATAATTGGTTATGTCCATTGTGCTTTTCTTAGCATCTTTTGGCAGCGGAGTGAGTAGGATATTTCCTTTATCCGTTGGAAAGAGACCATTTTGGAGTCTGTGGTTTACATGGTTCATGAGGTCTTTTTTGAATTGTTTGGGGGCGGATCTTATTAGGCTAAAAGGGCAAATGTCTAATTTGCATTGAGACTTGGCATATTTTCTAAGCCATTGTGAGAGTTCGTCTATAGAAATCATGTCGAAGTTGGTCCATGATCGATCTGCTGGGCATTCCCCAGGTTTTGGGTCTAGGCATTCAAGGATGCTTGTGTACTCGGTGGTATTGGTAGGTATCTTGCGTCGGAGCTTTATAATTTTTTTGTTGAAGTATTTTGCTAGGTTGGTTGCGGATGGGGTGTCTATGTTGTTAGAGGTGATCGGTGTAGTGTTTAGGAGTTTATTTACGAGCGAGAAGAGTTTGTGTGTATCCTTGTAGTTTGGTCCTATTATGGTTTTGTAATACGTTCTCTTGGTTTGTCTGATCTTGTATTTGTATTTTCTTTGTAGCTGTTTCCATTCTTTGAGTGTGTGTTCGTCTTTTTTCTTGCTCCAAGCTGTTTCTAGTCTTCTGACCTGTGTTTTTAGTTCTTTCAATTCTTCATTAAACCATGGTATTGGGTTCTTCCTATGTGAGGTTCTGGTTTGAGGCGGTGCTATGTTGTCTAGTACTGTTTTGCATCTGTTGTCCCATTCTTGTAGAAATTGGGGTGAATCTGTAGGTGTTGTCCAATTGTCAGTATAGAGCTGTTGCCAGAATGTTAGTGGGTCTATTTTGCCTCTTGTAGTACAGGTTCTTTTTTCTTGTTTGTGAATTTTTTGTTCTCCAGTGGAGAGGAAGTGAGTGCTTTGTAGTGATCCGACCAAGGTATGGCTGTCCATTTTGTATCTCTAATTGTGAAATTATGTTCTGATGAGAATTTGTGGGTTATGATATCTAGTGTATGTCCTTTTTTATGGGTGGGTTGCATGTTTGGCCAGTGGAGCTCCCAAAGTTGGAGGAATTCCTTGCATTCATGTACATTGCTTGCTTTAGTATCTTCAAGATGAAGGTTGATATCTCCTGCTATGAGAAGGTTCTGGGTAGACACGCAAGTATTCGATATGAAATCCATGAAGTGTGTTTGTGAATCTTGCCAATTGCCCGGGGGTCTGTAAAATAAGATTAGATTTAGTTGTTCCCATAGGTTAGGTCCCTTCAAATCCAATCTAACCGAAATTTCCGACAAAATATCCTTGGGCATGCACATCTTAACCGCTTGGGTCAACGCCTTTATGATGAAAATGAACAAAGAAAAAACGCAATGCCTAATCCTCTCATCCCAGCACTCCGTGCCCCTCCCTACCAACCTTAACATCTCCAGCACCACAATCCCCATATCTGACAACTTAAAAATCCTTGGAGTGACATTAGATAACCATCTCTCGCTCGAAGATCACGCAAAATCCACTACAAAGAAATGTTCAACATGATGTGGATACTGAATTTTATGGGGATTTGGTAGATCCCCCAGGTTCAGTCTGGTGTTCACATTTGGTGTTCCATTCACCAGAGAGAACCACTAGAAGGCTTAACCATATTATAATCTGGCTCCATATTGGTATGAGAGAATAAGAGTACTCACTAATACCCATTATAGCCCAAGAGACTAATTACATAGAACCGACTGAGGGACGGCTGACCCGCGACGGCCTCACTGGATTCCAGCACGGGTGAACGAGCCCGAGGCTGATCGCGACAGTCTGAGGACCTTACAGGAACTCGTATGAATGCAAGCTTTGTTCCTGAATGAGACGATTGATGGCTGCCTGGAGTAATGGAGACAGAGACTGACCATATAGGTGTCCGTGTTACAACGTACTAGATAGGCTCTCTTCCATTGCTGTCTCTTAAACATCCTTGCAGCAGTTCAGGGATTTGAATTCATTGGTTGGGTGTACTAAATGACGGCTGCGCAGTGCTGGGAAACAGAGACCAAGCTAATTGGATTCCTTGCTTACATACTTATGGATGACGGCTGTCTAAGGGTAGATTATTCCAGCCCTTCTGCTCCAGCTTGTTCCTGTCCGCCTGATCCAGCTTCTCCCTGCTTATTCCAGTCCACCCGATCCACCTTCTCCCTGCTTGTTCCTATCCATCTGCTCCAGCTTATTCCGGTCCGCCTGGTCCAGCTTCTCCCTGCTTGTTCCAGTCCGCCTGTTCCAGTTCATCTGCTCCAGCTTGTTCCAGTCTGCCTGATCCTGCTTCTCCCTGCTTGTTCCTGTCCATCTGCTCCAGCTTGATCCGGTCCGCCTGATCCAGCTTTTCCCTGCTTGTTCCAGTCCGCCTGATCCAGCTTCTCCCTGCTTGTTCCAGTTCATCTGCTCCAGCTTGTTCCAGTCAGCCTGATCCAGCTTCTCCCTGCTTGTTCCAGTCCGCCTGACCCAGCTCGTTCCAGTCCGTCTGCTCCAGCTTGTTCCAGTCCACCTGATCCAGCTTGTTCCAGCTTCTCCCTGCTAGTTCTAGTCCGTCTGATCCAACTTTTCCCTGCTTGTTCCAGCTCATCTGCTCCAGCTTCTCCCTGCTAGTTCCAGTCCGCCTGATCCAGCTTCCCCCTGCTTGTTCCAGTCCGCCTAATCCTGCCCGCTGCCTGCCAGCTTGTTCCAGTCCGCCTAATCCTGCCTGCTAGCCAATCAACCAACTTGCCTGCTATCACCCCTTCAACTTGCCTGCTTATCTGCCCATCAACAACCTGCTGCTGAGCGCTCCACCGCACTCACCTGTTCCTGCCTGCCTGCCTCCCTGCCTCCCTCCCACTAGCTTGTCAGCCCATTGACTTACCTGCTCTCCAGCCCATCAACTTCTTCTCAACCCATCTACCAACCTACCTGCCTCAGTCACTACTCATGGCCCCTGTACACATTCTCTTCCTTGCCCTATCCCTTCCTAATCTTCCAGGAATCTCCAGGCTATTGACCCTCCCACCTTATCCTCTACTATTTCTAATCTCCTCCCCTCCATCATGTCCTCCGAGTCTGTCGACAAGGCTGTCTCCACTTACAATGCCACTCTCTCCTCTGCTCTGGACACCCTCGCACCATCCATCTCCTGTCCCGCAAGGCGTACTAATCCCCAGCCTTGGCTGACCCCTTGCATCCGTCACCTTCGCTCCTGCGCCCGATCCACTGAACGCCTCTGCAGGAAATCTCGCACCTACTCAGATTTCCTTCATTACAAATTCATGCTATCCTCCTTCCAGTCCTCCCTATTCCTTGCCAAACAGGACTACTACACCCAATTGACCAATTCCCTCAGCTCCAACCCTCGTCGTCTCTTTGCCACCCTCAACTCCCTCCTCAAAGTGCCTTCCGCTCCCACCCCCCACCCCCTCACTCTCTCCTCAATCACTGGCTGACTACTTCCGTGACAAGGTACAAAAGATCAACCTTGAGTTCACTACCAAGCTACCTCCCCCCCTTCACCCCTCAACCCTCTACCAACCAACCCTGGCCTCTTTCTCCTCCTTCCCTGAGATCACCGAGGAGGAAACCGCCCGCCTTCTTTCCTCCTCGAAATGCACCACTTGTTCCTCTGATCCCATCCCCACCAACTTACTTAACACCATCTCTCATACTGTCACCCCCTCCATCTGTAGCATCCTTAACCTCTCTCTCCACACTGCAACTGTCCCTGACACCTTCAAGCATGCCGTAGTCACACCTCTCCTCAAAAACCCATCACTTGACCCTACCTGTCCCTCCAACTACCACCCCATCTCCCTCCTACCCTTCCTCTCCAAAATACTTGAGCGCACCGTTCACAGCCGCTGCCTTGATTTTCTTTCCTCTCAGGCAATCCTCGATCCGCTTCAATCCGGTTTTCGCCCTCTACACTTGACAGAAACAGGACTATCTAAAGTCTGTAATGACCTGTTCCTTGCCAAATCCAGAGGCCACTACTCCATCCTCATCCTCCTCGATCTATCCGCCGCTTTTGACACTGTCAATCATGATTTACTTCTTGCCACACTGTCCTCATTTGGGTTTCAGGGCTCTGTCCTCTCCTTGTTCTCCTCCTATCTCTCCCACCGAACCTTCAGAGTACACTCTCATGGATCTTCCTCCACCCCCATCCTGCTCTCTGTTGGTGTTCCCCAGGGATCTGTCCTTGGACCTCTTCTTTTTTCAATCTACACCTCTTCCCTGGGCTCACTGATCTCATCTCATGGTTTCCAGTATCATCTTTACGCTGACGACACCCAACTGTATCTCTCCACACCAGACATCACTGCGGAAACCCAGGCCAAGGTATCAGCCTGCTTATCCGACATTGCTGCATGGATGTTCAACCGCCACCTGAAACTGAACATGGCCAAGACTGAGCTTATCGTCTTTCCACCTAAACCTACTTCTCCTCTTCCTCCGCTCTCGATCTCAGTTGATAACACCTTCATCCTCCCCGTCTCATCTGCCCGCAACCTCGGAGTCATATTCGGCTCCTCCCTCTCCTTCTCTGCGCATATCCAGCAGACAGCCAAGACCTGTCGCTTCTTCCTCTTCAACATCAGCAAAATTCACCCTTTCCTCTCTGAGCACACCACCCGAACTCTCATCCACGCTCTCATTACCTCTCGCCTTGACTACTGCAACCTACTCCTCACTGGCCTCCCACTTAACCATCTATCCCCCCTTCATTCCATTCAGAACTCTGCTGCACATCTTATATTCCGCCTGAACCGATATACTCATATCACCCCTCTCCTCAGGTCACTTCACTGGCTTCCGATCAGATACCGCATACAGTTCAAGCTTCTCCTTCTTACCTACAAATGCACTCAGTCTGCAGCCCCTCATTACCTCTCTACCCTCATCTCCCCTTACGTTCCCGCCTGAAACCTCTGCTCACAGGACAAATCCCTCCTCTCAGTACCCTTCTCCACCACCGCCAACTCCAGGCTCCGCCCATTCTGCCTCGCCTCACCCTATGCTTGGAATAAACTTCCCGAGCCCTTACGCCAAGCCCCCTCCCTACCCATCTTCAAATCCTTACTCAAAGCCCACCTCTTCAATGTTGCTTTCCTTTCAGGAAAGCTAGAATGCCCCAATCTGATGACCCCTACTTGACTGTTTGTACATTTGTCCTTTAGATTGTAAGCTCTTTGAGCAGGGACTGTCCTTCTATGTTAAATTGTACAGCGCTGCGTAACCCTAGTAGCACTTTAGAAATGTCAAATAGTAGCAGTAGTAATAATGTAATAGAAGAAGGAGATAAGATTGGTTTCAAAGATATATTGTTTTATTAATCAACTTACCAATGTAATACAAGATGAAATAGTACACGCGGCAATCAAGATATGGAGGTCCGTACGGCAGCATGCCTTCTGGAGATCTCCACCCACATACACTTGCTGTCAGCCTTATATACTCTTTTTGCTTGCATTCAAATTAATAGACTCTCATATATTCCTATGATAACCTTCTACCCAGATAGCCCCCCCCCCCTTCTCTCACCCAACCGCAGGTGCTCTTCAGGAAGATCTCCCTCCCTTTCGGACAGATGGTCTAACACCGTTCCCTAATCTTATTTTGGGACTTCCCTATTCTGCTGTTACCACCTGAAGATGAGATCTTGGGTGCTTTCCAATTCTTCTGAGTTACGGACATTTCACAACTTGTCAACTGTAAAGAAGCTTCTTCTAACTCTGATACAGAGATGAAGGAAGCCATTTCACAGATGAGAGATTCCATTTTGATTTCAGATTCCTTGACCATTCTTTTTCTAATTAGGCCTCAGTCTGGGCTTTAGGCCGGGCCTTACTTTTCCAGCAGGCTTCTGGCTGTACAAGCCATTTGATTTATAGCTTGGCCTAAGTTTCTAAGAGGCCTGATCCTTCAGGCTTGATCTTCCACCATTCCAGTAGTGGCCCTTGGCTGTATTATATCTTTTCAATACTGAAATTGGTAAAACCATATCTCCCACTGAAAACATTCCGGAACTTGGTGCAATCCACAGTACTTACCCAGTGGCGTACCAAGAGGGGGGGGGGCGGTGGGGGCGGTCCGCCCTGGGTCCACGTTGCATCGGGGGGGGGGGGGTTCTGCACCCGGGGGAGGGTCCGCGCTGCATCGGGGGGGGGGGTGCTGCACCCGGGGGGGCGGGGCGCCACCCCGGGTGTCCGCCCCCCTAGGAACGCCACTGTACTTACCCATGCCGACTACTGCAACAGTATTTTCTTAGGTTGCAAGAACCACATCCTGAAAAAACTTCAGACTGCCCAAAATACAGCTGCTAGACTCATTTTTGGCAAACCACGATTTGAAAGTGCAACATCTCTTCGAAAAAAACTTCATTGGCTCCCTATCAAACAACGAATCAATTTCAAAGTCCACAAGATTATCCACAAGATTATCCATGGTGAATCTCCAGGCTATATGCTCGACCTGATCGACCTCCCCACCAGGAACATGTCTACAACCTTATGAACTTACCTCAACCTACACTACCCCAATTGCAAAGGACTCAAGTACAAAACCTATTATGGATCCAACTTCTCCTTCTTAGGCAGCCAACTCTGGAATGCCCTCCCCAGACCAATCCGATGATTCAGTGACCATCTGACCTTTCGGAAATCACTAAAAACCCATCTGTTCAGGCAAGCCTACCCAAGCGATCCAGATTAATTCCCACAAACTCATCTATTCATCACATATCCAGGATACAATGACAACGACCTAGACTACATCTCTTGTCACATTTTCCCCTGCTTATCCCTTGTTCTAGCCCCTTTCACCTCATCGACCCCTCCCCAAATGCTCACCTACCCTTACTCACACCTCTACTACTGCCCATGCCCCTCAGACTCATCTACCCCTCCAATTGTTCACTTACCCTTGCTCATGCTTCTCCTACTCCCCTCATCTCTGCATTTCTTCATTCTTATTTCTTTTATTACTCCAATAATACTCAACTTATTTCTCTCCACCAATACTTTGTAATCCCAATTACTATGTAAGCCGCATTGAACCTGCTTTGAGTGGGAAAGCGCGGTGTACAAATGTAATAAATAAATATATCCATGTGTGTCTGCCATATATGGGTCGCTTAGCCTCAGTTCCTCCTAAGTGTCACCTTGACATGTAACATGTACTTTCCAGTTACTGAGAAAGCACTCTTGCTTACATGCAGCTGCAGGAAGAAACTCAAAATATGCTGACAACAGCAAAGCAAGGAATACTGAGGGCCATCAGAGCCATATTACAGGCCTAGTATAGGAAGGAATATACACTATCTCCACCGCAAGACTTGGACAACCACAACATGACGCCCGCCACAGAAGCCTAAGAGAATGTAGAAAGGTTGTTTTACCTGCAGCGCATAATTAAGCTGTGGACTGTACCAGAGGATGTGGTCAAAGGAACTACGATAGAGGGGCTCAAAAGAGGTTTGAAGATGTTTCTGGAGGAAAAGTCCATAAAATATTTTTAGTCGGGTAGATTTGGGAGAGCCATTGCTCTTCTCTGGAAAATGAACCATGAGAATTAGATCTACTTTGTGGGATCTGCCAGGCACTAGTGACCAGACTGGCCACTATTGGAGACAGGATCAAGTGTCATGGTTGTGACTGTGATCCGGTGTCCAGACTCACCTTTTTCCAGTGATCTGGCTCTGTGGCTTCTCTGGACTGTCTTGTCCCTGCATTGATGCATCTGCTGCCTGATGTTCCTGCAATCCAAGCCTCATTCCAAGTTGTGACATCATCAGTAAAGTCCTTTATAAGCACCTTGGAACTCTCATGCCTTTGCCTTTGCAAGAGGTCTCTTAATCTTGTCTTTGTGTTCCCTGTTTAGATCCAAGCCCTGCTTGGCTTTCTTCCTGCATGCTTTGATTCCTGTGAGTCTTGTCCTTGAAGGTCTGTTCTGTGTTTCTATGAGTCTTGTACTTGAATGCTTTGTTTCTGTGTGTCTTGCTTTTGAATCTTGTTCCTGAAGGCCTGGCTCTAGAGCCACACCCTGCTCTTGGTGTCTGTAACAGTTTGACTCCTTGCCTCCTGCTTTTGGTCTAGCTGTTCCAGTTGCCAAGCTAAGTCTGTCCCTGAATGCTGTTCCAGTTGCCAAGCCAAGTCCGTTCCTGAATCCTGTTCCAGTTGCCAATCCAAGTCCGTTCCTGAATCCTGTTCCAGTTGCCAAGTCAAGTCCGTTCCTGGATCCTGCTTTCAGTCTAGCCCTGCTCTTGACTCCTGGTACAGTTTGAATTTATGTGGGGAAAACTGCCCCTCTGGCATACTGGACAGCTGCCCAGATGATAGAGAGGAGTCTCCTAGAAGGCTTTCAATATAATCCCTGTTCATGACTACTTTTATCTGACCCCTGGTATATGTAGGTGAGTGTAAGTTCTATGCAGTAACCATTCTAACCCAGAAGATTAAGTATCCCTCTAGATATTATTTAAGAAGGAGAGAAGACAGGTTATAAAGATATATAGAGAGTTTATTTCTTACCAAAGGAATACATCAATCAAACCGACAGCAGGTCAGGATAGCATCTGAGGCTTCTTCTGCTCCACCCACATTTTACCAATCTTATTTACTCTCTTTCTCCCATTCAACTTAATAGGACTCCATTTGATTCAATATTAAGACTTGTTTACCAGTTAACAGTTTGACCACAACGGAAAATCCTCCCCCTCTTGCCCAACGGCACTTCCTGGCAGGTGCCAGTTTTTCTGATAAACAATTTTTTCTATCTCAGACACAGGCTAAAAAGAATCCATTTTGTGACATAAAGTTTCCATTTTGATTTCAGGTTCCTTGACCTAACCTTTCTATTTCAGGCTATTTAGGCCTCAGTCCAGGCTAAAAAGGTAAGCCATGCTTTTCCAGCAAGCTCCTAGCCACTGTAGCCATTAGATTTTTGACTAGGCCTCAATGTAATAGCCTTAACTCTAAGGTTTTAGTCCTCCCACCTTTCCGGTGAGAGCCCTTGGCTGTATCATATTTATACAAGTTAAACCCTGTTTCTGCTTTCTGTTAAGCCAAGCTGTGTTCCTGCATTCTGCTAAAGCCAAGCTCTGTTCCTGTTCCAGTTGCCAAGCCAAGTCTGTTCCTGGATCCTGTTCAAGCTGCCAAGCCAAGTCCTCTCCTGAATTGTGTTACAGCTGCCAAGCCAAGTCCATTCCTGAATCTTGTTCTTGCCTTGTTTATAGTCTTCTGTTTGTTCTTGTTGCCTTGCCCCTGCCCTGCTTTGCCTGTCTTGTTGTGCCTTTTCTTGTCTTGTCTCATTCAGTCTAGTCCTGTCCGGATCCAGTCCTTGCCTTGTCCTGGTCTTGCCTTTTTCTGGACCCAGTTTTAATCTAATCCTGTGTCTTGCCTTGTATTGCCTGGGTCCCAGTCCCAGTTTTAATCCAGTTCCGAGTCTGCCTGTCCTGTCTGGGTTCCAGTTCTGCCCCTTTTCCTTTTTCTCTGCCTTTTTCTCCTTGTCTCGCCTGGATCCAGTCTTTGTCTTGTCCATCAAGACTCCGATGGCTATTATACTAATGTGGAAAGACCAACAAGGAGCTTTTAAATATCAGCTTGAGGGAGATCATGTATGTTATTTGCATCTCTGGTAATCATCAGCATGGATATGCTGTATTTTCTGCAGCGAGGGGAATGTTAAGGGGTCTGTGTATTACTAAGGGGGCATTTTACAAATGTGAGTGGCGCTCGGTAGTGTGGGCGTGTGGAATTGCCTATTTTTTAAATGGAGGTGTAAATAGCCATCTGCTAAAACAGAAATCTGCGTGCGGCCATTTAATGCCTGAGCAGGTTCACATTTAATGCAGCGGTAATTGGTCAGTGCACAATAACCACCGGATGCGCCTACACCACGGGCCCACGTAACAAAATATAAAAAATGTTTTCTGACGTGGAAAATGGCACACGGCAAACTCAGAACTACCCCTGGGTATGCCAGGTGGTAGTGCTGATTTCCCACATGGCAACCCTACTGCCCTTATACTTGCTAATTGTTCTTCTCCTACAATAGCAAAGTGGAGTGGAAAGTGTGGACTTGAAGCGTCTGTTTACTCTTTCCAAAAATACTAGGACTAGGGGGCATGCAATGAAGGTGCAAAGTAGTAAATTTAAAACAAATCAGAGAAAAGTTTCTTCATTCAACGTGTAATTAAACTCTGGAATTCATTGCCAAAGAATGTGGTGATGGCGGTTAGCTTAGCGGGGGTTTAAAAAAGGTTTGGACAGCTTCCTAAAGGAAAAATCCATAGACCATTATTAAAATGGACTTGGGGAAAATCCACTGCTTATTTCTAGGATACTGTCAAAACCACTAGTCTCTCTCTTTCTCCACACTACTGTCCAAATCACAAAAATATAAATAGGAGAGTGTATTAGGAAACACTCTATAGATTTATACGAGGTAGAGTCTCATATAACTGCACATGGCTCTTTATCACTTCACTCCCTTGGTGACTGTATGCGCATGCACATATATTTCATCATTGACTCGTTACCTTCTCCTCCCTATGCTATAATCGGTCGCAATCTTCAATATTTATATTTTTAATTTTTGATTTATGCTTCCAAATGCATAGGTATGGTAAAAAAAAACTTATCTTAAGGAGCTGGTATGCTCATCTTTTCAAACTGGTGTGCCCATATACCCCGACAGGTGACTGATTCGCAAAGCTTCGTCAAAGGGGGGCTTCCACACTGTTTAACCTAACATATTAAAACAAATACATCAATATTTTTATTATTTTCAAAATAAACATTTACATAATATAAATGTGGGAAAATCAGGAAATGTATAAGAAAATGTTTATCATTTACATCAAGGAGAAAGAAATTATATTGTTACTTAGTCCACAATAATATGGTCAAGATACAAGGAATTCTCTTTGTACTTTTGCTCCAAGAAACTGGGTCGACATATTTCTGAAGTAAAGTCTAAAGACATGGTTTCTGTCAGTCTCGAATGCAAAGGTAGCTAGGAGAGTTGTGCGCTCCATTATAATTTCTAAAGATGTTTCTAAAAGTTGTGTTACATTCAATTCTGGAACCTCTGTTGGAACTATATTAGCTCCTGTGATGTAAAAAGCCTTTATAATTGGTGGTATGGCTTCTTTAGGGATACCTAGCACTTCAGTAAAGTACTTTTTTAACATCTCAGTCAGTGATATCAAAGGAGTCTTTGGAAAATTTAGGAATCTCAGGTTGTTACACCTGAGTTGATTGTCAAAGAAATCCATTTTCCTTTGAATTGATTCTTTATCTATTGCCATATTAGTTACTACAGTTTGTAATGTCTTTATCTCTTGAAAATTTGACTCACATTTTCTCTCCTGCTCCTGAGCCTTCGATTCCATCGTTTGCTGAAAGTTTTTTATTTCCTTCACCTCAGAGTTAAAGGAATTGGTTAGTTGTAGTAGGGACGAATTTATGGTCTGGATCACCTAAAGGGCCTCCAAGGTAACAGCTGTCGGTCTACTCCTCACGCCAAGCAGAACGAGTGGGGTTTCCTGGCAGGGGGAGGGTGAGGAATCAATACCTCCCGCACTCTCTCCAGATGGCATTCCACCAGGGGTTGAGAATCCAACAGGGCCGCCGCTAACCTCCGAAGGACCTGCCTGAGGCTCTCCCATTGGTCCTATCTCACCGCTCAGTCTTGGCAGTACAGCTTGAAGAGGCGGACTTAAAGATGCCGCCTCTAAGCTAAGATCCCCCTGTTGTCCTGGGGATCCAACCAAAACTGGTAGCGGAACTCCCGATGCACGAAGGCCGAAAGATTCCAGGGTCGGCTGCCGGAGCGTCGGATTTCCGCCAGGGCTCGCGGCGGCTTTTGCCCCGACTTTCCCCTTTCTCTTCACCATAATATCAGGTGACAGAAAGTATTT
Organism: Microcaecilia unicolor; assembly: GCF_901765095.1. Taxonomy (NCBI): domain Eukaryota; kingdom Metazoa; phylum Chordata; class Amphibia; order Gymnophiona; family Siphonopidae; genus Microcaecilia; species Microcaecilia unicolor. The sequence continues at coordinate 9,217,319 of NC_044031.1, forward strand.
GCTACTGGAGCAGAGCCTAGGATTAAGAGCAGACGTGCAGCGCTCCCTCACACGGACGCCATCTTGCCGACTCGCTCAACAAATACATCAATATTAACAATGATAAACAACCCAACTCTTATTATGAGTGCTCCTTAATTGTTAATAACTTGGGTCCCAGACTTACTGTTTGTGTCATCTCTTGCTCGTGCTGACTCCGCAATATGGCAACAGCGTTGTTTTAAACTCACTAACTACCCGGAAACCGCTGTACATAGTTTCGGTGAGCCCTCCAAAGGATGGTGTATCTAAATAAAGCAACCCCACTGCAAATACGTATTGAGACCTTTTGGCTCCACCGTATCTAACTGGTGTATCCAGAAGGTCTCACGCTGCAATAACTTTCTGTTAAAATCCCCTCCCCCGCCATACGGATTCACCTGTTCAATAGCCATACATTTTAAATCACTGATTACATGATTCTTCGCTTTACAATGTTGTACCAAGGGGGCTCCTAAATTGCGTGCTACTATCCTAGACCGATGCTCAGTCCCTATATATAGCTTCTCACACAGGCATCTAATGTAGTATATTATTCCTAGGGTACGGCATGTGGTCTGCCCTCTCAATTTATATTTTCTACCCTCACTTCAGTTATCTCGCGCGTCTTACAATGTGGTTTCTTACATGCATAATGCCCCAGTGTACTGGGGATTAACCCTGATGTACTAGTAACATCTGGTCACTGTACTGGACTTAGTATCTCTTTCAAATTCTGGGAACGTGAAAATGCTGTCCTTAATGCATAATTTTTAAACAGGGGGTGTGACTGCCTCACATCCCAATGGTGCCTTATAATGCCGGCCACTGCTTCTCCCCCGGGACATAACGTAAAACACATGTCAGGACCTGATCATCTTGTCTACTCTGTGATCCTGGTTGTTGTATTTATCCCGTGTGTAGGCTCCCTTTAAAATTTCATGCGGATAGTGTCTTTGTAGCAATCTAGCGCCAAGATTTTCAGAATGTATTCTAGAGTCCTCATCTTCTGTACATATCCTTTTAAAGCTGAGGAACTTCAATCTGGCACACTCATCAGTCAGATTCTCAGGTTGACCGACCGTAGTTCTGCCCTCTGGGTAGAGTTGGGGAAAATTCCAATTCCCACCCAGATTTGCAAATCTTAAATAGTATCTGCTGTCCATACAATTCAATAGAGACACAATTTTTTTTCATCTGTGAATCATGCTTAACCGCAGATCAGGTGCTCATCTTCTCCCTCTTCCCCCCCTCCTTTATGATATTTCTTAATAACTGCCATTTCCTGAACTGTAAACATCTTTCCTAATATAGAGAGAATAGTATTCATATCTCATGATCCTGGATGCCATCTTTACAAAAGCAGACTCCATTTTATGAACCAAACTTCTTACTGTTTTTGCCATTAATTCCTCCATCTTGGCCCTTACACTGTATTTGAATGTCACACTAGATCCTAATAAGGCTTGCCAAGCGGCCCTGCTTCCGCAGGCGCTCAGCTACAAGGCCATCATCAGATTTTCAGACCTAGTCAGTGCTTTTCAGCAGCTTAGTCTATAGAACTCGGCCCACCACTATTCCAGTGGGTGGGTTTCAAGTTGGGACACTTATTAACAAATGCCTATCTAGGATAAAACTTACAAAAAACCAAAGATCTTAATTGCTGATAAATAGGCTAATAGCACCAATCGCACAAACTCTTTTCACATTGCAATCCTTTTAATTATTTGAAAGAGAGCCCTCAGAGAAAAACCACTATCAAGGCAATATCATCGGTTTTTACCTGGTCTTTTGCCCGGTGGCGTAGCACATCTTTCATAGGGCTATCTCTTATTTGTGAAAATAAGTGCTATGGCCAAACACTAAAGTGCTCAAAGTAAACGTGCTCGCAAAAATAATCGTGACTTATCTTTAGACGTTATTGTTGATTAAAGTTTTCTTTTTTTCCTTTTCTTGCTAATCGATTCTCAGTCCATAAAGTCCATAAAGTTCACAGTCCGCTAGATTTTACCCTGGTAACGCCCGACACCGCGGGTTTCAATGATTTCCTCAGGGACTCGGATTAACGTTATGCAGATCTTTATGAATGAATCCAATGCTGTAGACCGAGACCTTCAGTGTGCTAGGATAAGCAGCATAAAATGTATTCTACTTTTTTGGGATCTTGCCAGGTGACCTGAACTGGCCACTGTTGGAAACAGGATGCTGGACTTGATGGACCTTAGGTCTGTCCCAGTATGGCAATACTTATGTACTTATAATACCTTTCAAGTATGACGAGCCAGTAATTGTTTCTTAAAATCATTTAAGCAATCAAAACAGCCTTATAAGTAGTGGAAACTCTTAAGTCCAAAGTACTTTTTCTATTAGTTCGTCAGCCCAACATGTTTCGGCATTCAGGGGTAAAATTGTAAAATGGACAAACAAACCCCCTAAAGATAAACACAAATAACTAAGAATAAAAAACACATAGCACCCCACAAACCCCTCCCTTAAAAATATATAAAAAAAAGTTTATCTAGGCGGCTTTAGGTGGATTGTTTGTCCATTTTACAATGTAATAATTACTGGCTCATCATTGCTGCTTTTTCCTTGTGATACATTTTGATGGCAGCATTTTCGACCTCCTGTTTTTTGTGTCCTACAATAATACTCAATTCTCTTTCTTTTATTTAGAACAAGAGGATCCTAAAAACAGTAATTCAGAGACACATCACTGGAAGCTCAGTGAGAAGCCTGAAGAAGAAAAGATGTTATCAGAAAGAGACAAAGAGGAAACTTCTTCCTGTCCTGACTGGGGAGAAAAGGAAAAGAATCAAAACAAACAAAAACCTTCACCAGGAGGCTCAGCTCTGTGTGAAAACAGTATCAGTAATCTCAAACAGGCAGGGGAAGAGGAGAGAAACCAGATGAGAGATCAAAGCTGTTCCTGTGATATTTGTCAGATATTCCTCGGTGATCAACTAAAATCACATCACAGATCTGATACTGAAGACAGACCATCTACATGTACGGACAATGGGGGAAACGTCAAGAGAGAACTACAGGGACAACAGAAAACAGTCATAAAAGAGAAACATTTTACAGGTTCTGAATGTGGGAAAGGTTTCAGTAGGAAGAAAAAGCTAATGCAACACAAGAAAACTAATAAAGAAACTAGAATGTGCACAAGTACCGAACATGGGAAAAGCTTTACGAACAAAGCAGACATTATAAAACATAAGAAAAACAGCACTGATGAGAGAATATCTTCATGTCCTGGATGTGAGAAAAGCTCCAACAAGGAAGAAAATTTCCACCAAGGACAGAGCTCAGTTTCAAGTGCTGAATGTCAGAAAAGCTTTAGTCAAGAGGAAGCAGTCGCAGATCATCAAAAAGCACAACCTGGTGAGGAATCGGACACTTCTGCTAAACCTGAAAAAATATTTTGCAGGAAGGCAACACTCTCAAAATACCAGGAAATCAAGAAAAATGAGAGATTATATACTTCTGCTGACAGTGGTAAAAGTGCTTGTTGGAAAGGAAACCTCACAGTGCGCAAGAGACTTCATTCAGTATTGAAACCAGTTACCTCTACTATGTGTGGTAAAAGCTTCACTACAGACAGTCTCCAAGACCACCCAAAAACTGACAGTGGAATGAAACCATTTACCTGTACTGACTGTAATACAACCTTTAGTCAGAAAGAACACCTCACAACACACAAGAGAATCCACAGCATTGAGCTATTTCCATGTAGTGAGTGTGGTAAAAGCTTAAGTACGCAGGGAACACTGACCACACACCAGAAAATCCATACAGGAGAGAAGCAATTTACATGTACTGAGTGTGGTAAAAGCTTTACTGAGAAGAATACATTGACCAGACACCAGATAATCCACACAGGAGAAAAGCCATTTACATGTACTGAGTGTGGTAAAAGCTTTACTGAGAAGAATACATTGACCAGACACCAGATAATCCACACAGGAGAAAAGCCATTTACATGTACTGAGTGTGGTAAAAGCTTAAGTACAAAGGGAACACTGATCAAACACCAGAAAATCCATACAGGAGAGAAGCAATTTACATGTACTGAGTGTGGTAAAAGCTTTACTGAGAAGAATACATTGACCAGACACCAGATAATCCACACAGGAGAAAAGCCATTTACATGTACTGAGTGTGGTAAAAGCTTAAGTACAAAGGGAACACTGATCAAACACCAGAAAATCCATACAGGAGAGAAGCAATTTACATGTACTGAGTGTGGTAAAAGCTTTACTGAGAAGAATACACTGATCAAACACCAGAAAATCCATACAGGAGAGAAGCCATTTATATGTAATCAGTGTGGTAAAAGCTTTAGCATAATGGGAAATCTGACCGTACACCTGAGAATCCACACAGGTGAGAAGCCGTTTACATGTACTGAGTGTGGTAAAAGCTTTACTGAGAAGAAAACACTGATCACACACCAGAAAGTCCACACAGGTGAGAAGCCGTTTACATGTACTGAGTGTGGTAAAAGCTTTAGTATAAAGGAAACACTGACCACTCACCAGAGAATGCACATAGGTGAGAAGCCGTTTACATGTACTGAGTGTGGTAAAAGCTATTATGAGAAGAAAACACTGACCATTCACCAGAGACTCCACACAGGTGGGAAGCCATGTACATGTACTGAGTGTGGTAAAAGCTTTAGCATAATGGGACGTCTGATCATACACCAGAGAATCCACACAGGTGAGAAGCCATTTACATGTACTGAGTGTAGTAAAAGCTTTACTGTGAAGGAAACACTGACCACACACCAGAGAATCCACACAGGTGAGAAGCCGTTTACATGTACTGAGTGTGGTAAAAGCTTTACTGAGAAGAAAAAACTGACCAAACACCAGAGAATCCACACAGGTGAGAAGCCATTTACATGTACTGAGTGTGGTATAAACTTTAGTAAAAAGCAAACACTGACCATACATCAGAGAATCCACACAGGTGAGAAGCCATTTACATGTACTGAATGTGGTAAAAGTTTTACTAAGAAGAAATCGCTGACCAGACACCAGAGAATCCACACAGGTGAGAAGCCATGTACATGTACTGAGTGTGGTAAAAGCTTTAGTAAAAAGCAAACACTGACCATACACCAGAGAATCCACACAGGTGAGAAGCCGTTTACATGTACTGAGTGTGGTAAAAGCTTTACTGAGAAGAAAACACTGACCATACATCAGAGAATTCACACAGTAGAAAAGCCATATAAATGTAGTGAGTGTGATAAAAGCTTTCGTAAAAAGGAAAAACTGACCACACATCAAAAAATCCATACAGGAGAGAAGCCATTTATATGTAATCAATGTGGTAAAAGCTTTAGTAAAAAGGGAACACTGACCATACACCAGAGAATCCACACAGGTGAGAAGCTATTTCCATGTCCTAAGCCCATCTAAGCTCAATCACTCTCAGACAATGGACTAGCAGATGTCCAGGCAGGAAGTCTTGTGATGTCATTGAGAATGTGACCTGTTGCCATGCTCCATCTCAAAGCCAGATGCCCAGAATTCAGCTACCCAGGAGCTTTCTAATTGGACCAAGGGCAACCACCTGACGATAAATGCCCAGTTCAGACACTTTAAAAGCAGGGGCTCTTTCTTTAGAAGGAGAGTTCTTCCTGGCTGTTCCTGATGCTCCTGTCCTAGTCGCCGCTGCCCTGAAGTGATTAAATCTAAAAGCAAGCTAGAATCTCCTGGAATCCTGACTTCTCAAGCTGGACATCACATCCACCTGAAAGAAACGGCTTCAAGCTCCATCAGACAGCAAATCTACAAAGAAACTTCCTGTTCCAGCAAGGATCTCCTGCATCACTCTCCATAGCAGCCTCCATCAATGTGAGTTATCCAGCTTCATTTACAATCAAACCTGTTATTTTGTAGCATACTTCCATTGGTAAAAGATCCTCTCTAAAATTGCCTCTCTATTGTAAATTTGTTATCTTGCCTGTATTAGAAATAAACATTTTCTTTTTAAAGTTAACTATCTGGCCTTTATATTGGTGAAAAGCACATGTCCTCACATGTGCAAGCTCCAAATGCTTTAAGCACATGTTCCTAAACGTACAATGCAGGTTAATGTAATTAATTCAAATTTAGTGTATTTACTTCCCCTTTTCCTTACCTTATAGGTAATTGGGGAATAATAAAACAGAATAGAATCAAAATATAAATACAGCACATGTTGCGACCACATGCTCTGAGCGATCCCCTCTATTCTTAAACATCATTTTGGAACTGTAACATTTCCAGTAACACCTCCAGCAAATGTTCTTTCTTTTGAAGAAGCTTAAGTAAACGGGTTACCTCCTTTGTATAGGTCTTGTGGTGCTCCACTGGGGCTAGTTTGCACAGGGCTTTTGCCATCTTAACCTGCTTCGCCAACTCCACCACCTCCTTTTCTGTACTTTTTATCTTCCTCACCCTTTTAATCAGGCCACTGGTCGGGTCCTCTGGATCCTGAAATAGTCCGTGAAATCTTCCTCCTCTGAAGAGTCACTGTCCTCCTCCTCTGACACCGGTAGGGCCTCCCGGCAGATCTCCATGACCTCTTCTCTCTCCTCCCTCTCCTTCTCTGACCTGCTCTTCTCTGGGGCCTCCCCCAGCTCTCTCCCCCCCCCTCACCTGCTAGATGGCGTGCACCTGTGAGGGGGGTACCGGTCTGGGTTCCTTCCGTGGAAGCCTGCGCTCTTCGATCCACAGGGCTCCTTTCCCTCCTCTCTGAAGCCCTGCCAGTGAGGGAACCACTTCTCCTGGCCTTCTGGTCCCTGATTCCAGGGGGCCCCATGGCCTGTCCTGGAGAACACGGCCCAGGGACCCTCCTCATCCTTGGGGGAAGGAGCTAGCAGATCAATATAACATCAGAAAGATTTTATTGAAGATACCGCATGTAAACAAATTGCCCGACACAGGCCGTATTTCGCCCACCAAGGGTTGCGTCAGGGGCTACAATAAACAAACAGATTGAATTATAATTCAATCTGTTTGTTTACTGTAGCCCCTGACGCAACCCTTGGTGGGCGAAACACGGCCTGTGTCGGGCAATTTGTTTACATGCGGTATCTTCAATAAAATCTTTCTGATGTTATATTGATCTGCTGGCTTCTTTTTCCATAGTCTTCCAGGTTTACTTAATGGCATCAACAGATCCCAGTTCACAAAGGGTATTAAAATATGAAAGAAAACCTCCAGAATCCTTTTGACAAGTAGAAGGAGTGGGTGAAAATCTATCGGTGCCAAAAGGGATGGAAGCAACAGAATTTGTGAAGAGAACAAAACTTTTCAAGGAATTGGATCAGCAGGGGAGAAACAACAAATGGGATAATGTCATACCAGAGTTCAAATTATATTGCAGTGATAGGGCGGATTAAATTGGTGGAGTTATAGCACTGTATGTTAAGGAAGATTCTTGAATTGAATAGATTAAAAATTCTGCATATCACAACGGACTTTCTCTCTTGCAGCTTTGGTCCCAGGGGGGCATTACGTTTTGTTGGCAGTCGTTTTCTCCAGATGCCTGTACTACCGGGGGTATCACTCCTCCTGTTACTGCTCCTGTTGTTCTCTCACACTGATACTCTCTGAGGGTTCTTGTCATTTCTGGCAGTCTGCTACCCTGAAGGTCTCTGGTTTTGTGGCAGTGCAGTTCCTGCTTTCTCTGTGGAGGGTTTTGCAGTTTCCAGGGTTTTATTTCTCTCCTAGGTACCTCTTCTGGTCTCTCTTCTTTTTGCATAGTCTCCTTCGCAGTTTTCCAACGATATTCCATGCCTGTGATGCCATTTTCCATGATTGGTTCCTATGAACCTAACCTGTACTTATATTGTCTTTAGATGAAAATAGTCTCTGTTAATGTACAAGGTTTAAATAATCCTATAAAACGTAAGAAGGTTTTGATGTATTTTAGAGGGCTGCAGGTTGATATTATTCTAGTTCAGGAGACGCATCTTCTTGCATCTGATGTGGCGGGATTCCAAGACCAGTTCTATTCTCTTGTTGCTGCCTCCTCTGCGGTGCATAAAAAGAATGGAGTTGCAATTCTTGCTCGCACCTCCCTTCCACTTTCCATTATAAAACAGTGCTCCGATACTGAGGGGAGATGGATATTAGTGAGCTTAAAACTGCACGATTCTAATTGGTTATGCACCGAATTCTGACTCTCCCTCGTTTTTTCATAATATAATTACTGAGATTGTTTCCTTTGGAGCCAGCAATATTAGAGTGGTGACTTTAATCAAGTGCAGGATGTTATCCTGGATAGGAAATCCACCTGTCCTCCCAGGCTGTTGAAATCATTGGATAGGTCCGGGATCTTAAGACCTCTCTGGGATTGGTGGACCCCCGGCGTCTTTTTCATCCCACAGAGAAAGACTTTACTTTTTACTCTCCTCCGCATGAGAGTTTTTCAAGGATTGACTACTTTTTTTTTTTTTTTTTTAAATTTAAAGAAGTCTTTATTAGGCATCGATAAATAATACAGTGCATATGTACCACAATACAGAACCATATAATCTAGAACAATCAATGTACATAGCTGTAGCACCCAAAAGGTACCAACATAATATCAATGCTAGAACAAGAAACTTATTATACTTCAATTTTTATCCAGTTTTTGTGCTTTTAACCCCCCCCTCCCACCATCACTCCCCCCCCCCCCCCCCCCCATCTATTCCCTACTACCCCCCATCTAACAACCAACACATGTCTCAACCAGAGCACCTTTGTAAAAAGGGATCCCAAACTCTGTTCCATTTATACACGGTTTTCCGTTTCACGGCAGTCAGTCTTTCCATCTCACACATATATCTTACTTTGGTAATCCATCTTCGCATTGAGGGCACCAGCGGGGATTTCCAACTTTGCGCTAAATTTATTCGGGCCGCATGTAGAGCACACCTTGTCAGCATCCACTGGTCAGACGTTAGCCCTGCCGGCCTAGATCCAAGAAGGAAAACCAAAGGATGCCACTGCACAGACCGACCTAGCCACGCCTGGAGTCATGAACTCACCCCCCTCCAGTAGGCCTGTGCCTTGGGACATAGCCACCATATATGACCTGCGGTCCCCAACCCCCCCGCATTTCCTCCAACTAAATTTTGATACCTGAGCAAACATATGATTTAATCGGACCGGTGTCAGGTACCACCGGTAAAAAACCTTTATGGCGTTTTCCTGCGTGGCTACTGCCAGTGATGACCTCAAAATCTGCTTTTCCAGGGCCACCCAACCGGACTCCGGCAATGTAAACTGCAGCTCCTGCTCCCATCTCTGCCTATGTAGGAAGGACGGTTTAGCTCTGGTCCCTTGATAGGCATACAGTCTAGTTATCATACCCTGCGTGCCCTTGTCCTCTACACACATCTCCTCCAGCTGGTGGACTTCTCGCCTCAAACATTCTACATATGCAGGGCTCTTCAAAAAGTGCACCAGCTGCAGGTAGGCATATCGATCCCCCTGCCCAAGCCCATAGTCGTTCATCAGTGTCTCAAAGGGCACAATAGTCTCTCCCACATGCAGCTGCCCCAATGAGTCTAATCCGGACTCCGCCCATCTGCGAAAAGTGACACTCCCTATCCCTGGTTCAAACAAAGGGTTGTCCACTATCGGAGCCAAACCCGAAACCAGTGGTTGCTTGTCTGAAAACATAAGGTCCCAATAGTGGAAAGTAGCCTTCACTGTGGGCGGAAATCTGTCTACTTGCCCTCTGTACCTACCCCCAACCCATATTAACTGTCCCAGTCTCCGAGAACCCACCAACGCTTGCTCAATGTCAACCCATACGTGGTGATCCTCCCTTTTAAACCAGGCTACTGCCGCCCTGGCCTGAGCTGCACCGTAGTACCAGAACAAGTTGGGTACCCCCAGCCCTCCCAACCGCTTACACTTATATAGCAGGGCCCTGGGCAAGCGTGGCCTCTTCTGATTCCAGATAAAGCGATTAATCGCCTCCTGTAGACCTGATAAAAATGATCTGGACAATTGCATGGGTAGGACCTGGAACAGATAAAGAAGTCTAGGCAAAATATTCATTTTTACTGCAGCAATCCGCCCGAACCAGGACAGTCCCATAGACATCCATCCGTCCAGGTCCCTCTGTACAGCTCGCTTAAGTGGCGGATAATTACTGGTGAACAACTCTGACAGGTTACCAGGCAGCTGCACTCCTAAGTATCCTAACGCTCTAGCCTCCCATTTAAAGACAAAAGACGCCTTCAAGGTGTCCATCACTCTAGAAGGAACCCCCACAGCCAATCCTGTGGACTTGTTGGCGTTCAGCTTGTACCCAGATATTGTCGCATACTCCTCTATCACCTGCATTAAATTAGGCAAGGAAATTAATGGCTTGGTTAAGGTCAAGAGAACATCGTCTGCAAATAAGGCAATTTTATATTCCCTCCCTCCCACCTGTACTCCAGCAATGTTTTCACTAGCTCGAACGGCATCCGCCAATGGTTCCATTGCCAGAGCAAACAAGAGGGGGGATAGTGGGCAGCCCTGCCTGGTTCCTCGACCCAGCCGAAATGATTCGGAGTTCCCTCCATTGATGCGCACACATGCTTGTGGTTCAGAATACAAGGCCCTAATCCACGTTCTGTAAAACTGTCCTATCCCTACTCTGTGTAGGACCTTGTCCAAGTACCCCCAGTGGACCCTATCAAATGCCTTTTCTGCATCTAATCCAAGCAGTACTATTGGTCTATCCTTCATCTGGGCTGCATAAAGAAGGTCCACTGTTCTCCTTATATTGTCCGCTGCCTGTCTTTTGGCTACAAACCCTACTTGATCCGGGTGGATCAGACCAGGAAGCACATCCCCCAATCGGTTTGCCAGGACCTTGGCTAAAATTTTCACATCAGCATTTAATATGGAGATGGGCCGATATGAGGCACACAACGTAACATCTTTACCTGGCTTAGGAATTACAGCCACCCACGCCTCCATCATAGTCTTAGGTAGGGGCACACCCTCTCTCACTGAGTTAACAATCATTGTCAGATAGGGGGCCAGCTCTACCGCGTATACCTTAAAAAATTCGTTGGTGAATCCATCCAAGCCAGGCACCTTCCCTGTGGGTAAAGTTTTAATAGCCCCAATAACCTCATCCACCTGCACCGGACATTCAAGCTCCGCCCTCTGTGGTTCGGTCAAAACCGCCAGCCCCCTAGCTCCCAGATAGGCGTCAATTTTCTCAGTCTGCACAGTGGCGTCCTCCCTGTATAGGTTCTCGTAGTATTGGGCAAAGCACTGTCTGATCTTTGCTGAGCTGTGCACCACCTGCCCCTTGCCATCTCGGGTTCTCAAAATGTGACGAGAGGATCTCAATTGTCTTAACTTGACTGCTAGTAGCCTACCAGGTTTATTAGTGTGTTCATAACAAACCTGCTTCATCCTTGCATGCGCAAATTGCAAGCTGTCTTCATGCAACGAGCTAAGCTCCAGTCTAACCGCCTGCAGTCTCCGCAGGTCCGACCAAGAACCTGTGGCCTTATACTTAGTCTCCAATGCCCCAAGTTTGTCCATACATTGGGCTAATCGAGCTTTGTGTGCCCTCGCCCTCCGACTTGCTCCCTGTATAAAATAGCCTCTCGAGACCGCCTTAAAGGTGTCCCACACCGTTCCCAGAGAGGGTCCCGTGTCTAAGTTCATATCAAAGTATTCTTTCAGAACTGGACGAAACTCAGCTACTAAGTCCGGGTCCTGTAGCAAAATGTTATTAAGCGTCCATCTTTTTTCTCTCGGTTCCTCTCTTAGGGACGGGAGAGTAGACCAGGTCGGGGCATGGTCAGATATGCTAATGTGCCCTATAGAGGACTCTCCCCCCCCCCCCCAGACAGCGCCTTGTCCAAAAAGATGTAGTCAAGCCTAGAGTAGGACAGATGGACCTGGGAATAAAATGTGTAATCTCTCCCCCTGGGGTGTGCCAGTCTCCAAGCATCATACAGGCCCAGCTCCTCCACACTATCTTTTAAGGCCTGTGAGATTTTACAATCCAGCGGGGCAGGAGCAGTAGAACGATCTAATCCAGGCTGCATGGTGGCGTTAAAGTCTCCCGCCATTATTACCTTACCCTTGGCAAAGCCCTGCATCTCTTTTCGGAGACGGAGGAAAAATTCCCCCTGCCTCTCATTTGGTGCATATACACTTGCCAAGGTATACTCCTCCTGCTCCAGCACAACTTGCAGTAAGAGAAATCTTCCTTCCCTGTCCTTTCTAGAACGTACAATCTGCACCTGCACATCTTTATGAAATAGCACCGCCACCCCCCGTTTTTTAGCCCCCTTTACATCAGAGGCACACACCATCAGCGGGTACTGTTTGGAGGACAACAGGCCTTCATGTTTTTGCATTAGGTGTGTTTCTTGCAAAAAGACCATTTGAGGTTTCATCAACTGCAGTTCACGAAACAGCGCATGCCTCTTGTAAGGGGAGTTCAGCCCCTTAATGTTATAAGTAACCAATTTAAATCCCGCCATTGATCCCTGCACCCCACTGCAGATGGAGGACGCCTATCCTGCCTTACACCCCCCCTCTTCCAACCCGCTTGCCTCCTGAACTTTCTGGTTCTTCTCAGTCCCTTACCTCTCCCCCCACAACTCCCTCCCACCCCCCTCCCATACCCTCCCTGACCCACAATCCAATATCCACCAACTGGTCCCATATGGCACCAATTGGGAGTTACAAGGAAGCAACCCCACCGGCCAAACATACCCACTTTTAAACAGGAGCTTAACACAACACAACTAAACACTCCCTGCGATCCCCCCTCCCGCCCCCTCCCCCTCCCTCATGCATTCTCAAACATATCAATATTTAACTTGTACCATCCTTTATTTTTCACCTCTCCCCCAAATGTCTCTCTTCTCATCACCTCCTCTCGAGGTCCCTCAGCTTCTGGTTCCACGCACAGGTTCCTTGATCTCACCTCTGTTGCTCAAGTCTTGAGCTTCCTGGGTGCTTTCTCTACCCTCTTCCACCTCTGAAGCCTTGCTTTTGTGGAGGATGCCACTTCCACTGGCAGGGTAGCTGTAGAAGCCAATCCAGCATCGTACAAGACTTTCCAGGCCTCTCCCACTCCTCGACATCTGTGCTGTGCACCTTTAAGCTCAAAACAAAGTGCAAACAGGAATGTCCACCTGTAGAGAATCTTCTCTCTCTTCAAAATCTCTATTACCGGTCTCATAGCTCTGCGCGAATTCAAAGTGAATAAGGAGAGATCCTGGTATATTGCAATTCGCTCCCCATTGAATTCCACATCGGGATTCTTTCTAGCTTTCTGCCATATCTGGTCCTTGCAGTTATATGAGGAGAAACGCACTACTATGTCCCGGGGTTTATTATCTCGCGCTTTCCCCAGCGCTCTATGAGCCCTGTCGATGCCCATTGCAGTGGAGTCAAAGTCTTCTCCCATCAACTGGGCACATATGGAACGCACCACCTCCGGGACTGCTTCTCGGTCGCCATTTTCAGGGACTCCTCTAACTCTTAGATTGTGTCTGCGCCCTCGATTCTCTAGATCATCTAATTTATATTGGAATTCCTCTGACTGTTCCCTTAACTTGGCAAGTTGTTTATCAACCTCCTCGTTTTTTTCCCCCTGTTCGTCTGCCTTCTCCTCCAGGACTTCCACTCGGCCTCCTAGCTCTCGCAGATCCACACTCAGAGCATCCACGTGCTCTAGGATCTCTTCTTTGGATATTCTAATTTCGGCTCGAATGGTCTCCAGGCAGCGCGCCAGATCTGCGGGGAGAGCTTGCATAGGGGCCGGTTCCATACATCCAGCACCATCCTCCCTCGAGGAAGCTGATCCGGACTCCGACGGGCAGCGTGCTTTGGGGGATGGAGGTCGCGCAAGGCCCCGCTCCGCTTGCCTCGTGGCTGGTCGGTCGTGTTCGCGTTGCTGCGCTCCACTTTTCTTGCTCATGGCGGTTTGCCTAGGACGTTCGCCAATCACTTATAGCTCCGTCCGCGTGTTTGAAGAGGTTTTCTGATTCGGATGGCACCTTTGAGAGGGTAAGGAGGCACGGAGCTCAGGGATTAAGCGGCCATTCAGCCGCGTGACGTCACTTCCTCAAGGATTGACTACTTTTTAATCTCGAATTTATTGCCACATATTTGTAATTCAGAAATACTGAGTAAGGTTTTCTCAGATCACTCGCCAATGTGTCTTAGTTTAACTGCGGTGTTGCCTAGTCGGAGTGCACCACCTTGGAGATTTAATTCTCTGCTGCTGCAGGATGATCACTTTGTTCAATTTATTAAATCCAAGATGGATGAATTTTTTCATTTTAACCCATTGGAGGAGGGTAAAGCACTCTTGTGGTGGGATGCTTTTAAAGCTACAATTAGAGGGCATATAATTAGTTATTCTGCCATGCACGCTCGTCAGCGTAGACGAGACCTGGAGGTTAAAACTGCTCAACTTAAGCTATTGGAAGACCAGTTTGTCGTTGATAATGATTCAACGACTCTTTTGTGCTTGCAGAATTTGAGGTACGATTTTAATACCACTCTTTCTAAAGATGCGCTGGAATTAATTCATGCTCATAAGTCGACATTCTACGCTGAGAGTAATAAGGCCAGCCATCTTCTTGCGCAATACCTTAAAACTAAGAGAAATAGGATTAGGGTCTCGCAAATAGTTGACTGCGCACAGGTCATATATACCTCGGATGAAGATATTGCCCAGCAATTCCAATCGTACTACCATAAATTATATGACTCTGAGGTACATTTTTCATCAGGATCCTTTGGGGACTTTGGGAACCATCTTGATAGGCCTCTACTTGATGGGTCTCAACAGCACGCTTTGGAACAACCCTTCTCCCAACAGGAAATATTGGAGGCTATTCATTCCCTCTCTAAAGGTAAATCACCAGGTAATGATGGTCTCCCTGTGGAATTTTACCGGATGTTTGCAGATCTTCTGGTGCCCAAGTTACATATTATCTATAATTCGCTCTTACATTATGAAGGTCAAACTGGCTCTTTCTATCAATCTAAGATCATTGTTATACCCAAGCCAGATAGGGACCCGTCTAAAGTTGAGAATTATAGGCCTATTTCTTTGATTAACATTGATAACAAAATCTATGCCAAAATCTTGGCCTTGTGCCTTCAACATATTGTGCCGGATATCATCCATAGAGATCAAAATGGGTTTACGATAGGCAGGTTGGCTAGCGATAACTCTAGACTCTTTTGGAATGTCCTTGCACATGTTGAGGGCTCAAGTGAACCGTTTATAGCCGTCTCACTTGACGCTGAGAAAGCCTTTGACAGAATTGAATGGGATTACTTGTTTCACACTTTGGCTTGGTTTAATTTTGGTCCATCTTTTATTAAAATGGTCAAAGTTTTATATACTGATCCGAGGGTGCGATTAACTATGGATACTACCACTCTGTATAGGATAAATGTTGACAAGCTGTTACAGGATACCAAAAGGGTTCTGGAGAGATGGAACCACTTGCCTTTATCACTAATAGGCAGAATAAATCTCTACAAAATGATCATATTTCCGAGATGGCTTTATATCATGCAGGTGTTGCCAATACATATATTAGGTAAAGATTTACGGAAATTAAATAGGATGTGTCGGCAATTTGTGTGGGGGGGGAAGAAGTCTAAAATGCGATTTGAATACTTATATGATGGATGGGCTCAGGGTGGGCTAGGTTTCCCCTGTATTAAGCGATATAATCAGGCGTGCCTTTTGAGACATATCAGGGATTGGACACTTAATACACATCAACACACACCGACGAACTGGGAGCGAGCGCTATTTGACCCCTGGCATTTGAATTTTCTTCTGCAGGCAAAAACAAAGAATCTGCCAACTACTTGTAGAAGAAGTATACTGTTGCAACCATTGCGACGTGTCTGGCAGTTCCTAATGCACAGCTGGAGACAAGACCCTAATGTTAGTGATCAACTTCCAATACAGGGGAATAGGGATTTCCCCCCCGGGTTAGAGAAAGGGATAATGGCTAGATGGTCGGAAATGGGCATCACTTTATTTGAACACTTAATGAATGAAGAGGGAAACCTGCATAGCTTTCAGAACCTGCAGCAGAGACAGGTGTTGGCCCAGAAGGACTATTATACATACAGACAATTGCATCATTACTGGCATAGTTTAGATCAGGCAGCACTGGGCACAAAATTGGGTCAGAAGATACGTGAATTCCTGGAGGGGGATGCACATGGACAGGTATCAATATCGAGCTTACATAAGGCTCTGGTCCCGCTCGGACCTCCCAGAACATATGAGAAGCTTAAAGACACATGGAGCAAGGACTTGGGATATGAGTTGAAGGGAATAAATTTTGCGAAACTAATCAAAGGCATACCGGGGCAGGTGGGGGGAGCAGAATTACAAGAGAGTCAATTTAGGGTCATTCATCGAGGCTACATAACACAATCCCAGGCTGTAAGGGCGGGATGGAGCTCTGATCCCCAATGCCTTAAATGCCAAAGAGAGAGGAGCACATTTTTGCATGCATTTTGGAGGTGCGATAAAATTAAAACATTTTGGAAAGCGATACAGGAATACCTAGAACAAGTATTGGGGCAAAAGGTGCACCCCTCTTGGAGAGGAGTACTCTTGAACAAAAATAATGCATATGGGATATCGGATAAAAACTTGGAGGGATTTTTATGTAAAGCATTTGCAGTGGGCAAAAAATGCATACTGAGACACTGGATGCAGGCAGAACCACCCTCTGTTTGGCTATGGAGGAATAAGCTACATGAGCTAATGTTGTGGGAGGCAAGGGATGCATATGATAATTTAAGGAAAAGAAAGAAATTTCTTAATGTTTGGACTCATTATTTGCAAAATATATCCCACAGAGCCAGAAGTGCTATACTTAATAGACTAGGACCGATATAATGAAGTTATGAGCCCCTCGTGTAAGTGAATAAAGACTGGACAAGGTTGTACAAGAGTGTCAGTAGGATGTATGAAGCTTCAATCCAGAGTGTAATGTTTCATTTTCTTTGGGGGGGGGGAGGGGGGGAAGGGGTAAATGTTAAAAAAAGCGATGGGATAGACATGCTGTCAGATAAGTTGCTGTTATAGAAATATTGGTAAGTTATACACTGTAAGCATTTACTATGTTTGAATTGAAGTTTGACCATCAATAAAAACCGTTTATACTTATATACTGATCCGATGGCTTCAATCTCAGTGAATGGTACAAATTCTCAACTTTTTCCTCTCCGGCGGGGTACTAAACAAGGCTGTCCATTGTCTCCTCTCCTTTTTAATATTGCCTTAGAGCCATTGGCTCTGGCTATCCGGGCTCATTCCAATATCTCTGGGGTGTCTGTGGGAGGAGAGGTATTCAAACTTTCTATTTATGCTGATGCTATTTTACTCTATACCACCCCAAACTCCCTGCCAATTATTTTGGATGTAATCAATTCCTTCTCCTCTCTGTCTGGCTATAAACTAAATTGGTCTAAATCAGCCATCATGCCGTTAAATTCCCTGGTGTATAGATCTCAGATATCTCAATATCCATTTGCCTGGGAACCTTCTAAACTTAAATATTTGGGAGTTTGGTATTCCAGGTCGGTGGATCAGACCATGCCTCTTATTCAGAATCAAATTTTGAATTTAACCACTTCACTCCTGGGTTTATGGTCTCCGCTTTATTTGACGTGGTGGGGACGGATTGGGGCTATCAAGATGGTTCTGGCTCCGAAGTTGAATTATATATTTAGTATGACTCCCTTCTCTTACCCAAATTCTTTGTACGCCAAGATTGACTCCTTGTTACTTAAGTTTCTTTGGAGACAAAAACCACCTCGCAATGCACTGAAGAAGCTTAAGATGCCGACTCATTCAATGTCCCTGATTTAAAAAATTATCACATGGCTTTTCGCCTATCACAGTCTTTAATGTGGTTCCAAAGGGAATTCTCTCATCTGACGCCTAGGTGGCTGATTTTTGAGGCCGCCTTGGTGCGCCCTTGCCCCTTATATCTTTTACCCTCTGCAGATTTGTATCCATATACCAAGCACTTGTGGTTGTTGAAGCCTCTGCCTCTGCCTCTAATATCCGTTTAGGGCTGGTCTTGGAGTTAGCGCTGCCTCCCTGGAGGATGTCTCCCTCTTGTATAACTCTAGCTTGCAGTCTGTTCACCTGCAGTCCCAAAAAGCTGAATGGTCTGGTAAAGGTATATGGCTGTTATCACACCTTTATATTGCAGGTACGTTGTTGTCACCGGATGCTTTGGCTGCACTATACGATGTTTCTTTGCTGGCCTCTCCCGTGTGGAAGGATATCTCTGCCTTTCTCTCGACCTTTCAGGTCTCTAATTCTCTGCTCACTACTCTTTCAGATTTTGTTGCCCTCTCTCTCAGTATTGTAACTGGTAAGAAGAAAGCATCTGTCCTTTATAAAAAAAACTTCAGGATTCGTGTGTTGATGCTGTTGCTCCTGTAAGAAATATAAAGTGGAAAGAGTTGAAAAGTAGATGATATTCTACTGTCTGCTGAGACTGCCTAGAATGGACTAGAAAATTATTTTTGTTGTTAGGAGAGTTAGGATATAAGTGTAACAAGGAGAAATGTGTTGTAGCTCAGTCTACTGTCACCTTTTTAGGACAAAATGTTTCAGCAGAACATAAGGTCATTATACCGGAAGTTATATCTATTTTAAATGAGACCCCGGTACCGCAAACAGTTACCCAGTTACGTGCTGTTTTGGGAATGTTAAATTACTGCAGACAATGGATACCAAATTATACACAAAAAGTAATGAGACTTTATAAACATTTGAAACTGCCCGCAGCCACACCAAAGAATACACTAATTGTGTTGGAAGAGCAGGATAAGATAGTACTGGCTAAGATTGTGAGGGATTTGTTATCCCCAGGACCCTTAGCAGTAATAGATATCCAATCACCTGTGCATCTATGGGTAAAAGACATGGGAAACAGTTGGGCAGCCATGATTAATCAAAATAATGAAGTAAATACACCAGTAGCTTTTTTATCAGGCTCTTTTAATCATGTGGAAAAGGGAATGAAAGAAATACCAAAGTTATTGACTGCTATTGTGGCTGCGGTAGGCAAATGGAGGGCACAAATGCCTTTTGTTCCTATTATAATACATACCAACCACACGATTAAAACGCTGTTGAGCCCTAGCCAGACGGCATTGACAGCCATTAGATTTGGAAAATATCAAGCAGTACTTTTAGGACAAGATATAAGAATAATACCATTAACCAAAGAACAGAGAAATAAGATAGATCTGCTTTTTCCTGTCGATCAAGAGGGTGAGATCGATACTATAGAAATCCCTACATTTCACTGTCTTGCTTTTGAACCCTTGTCTGATGGGTTGATATGGTTTACAGATGGAGCTTGTGAAAGGACTGTTGCAGGCTTTGCCTGCGTGCAGGTGGATGAGAATCTAACAAAGATAACACAAGTACAATATAAAACCCCTCCTGACCATACTGCACAACATGCTGAACTTTTGGCCGTTATTACGGCCTTACAACAAACTGATATGACTCAAAATGTTACAATATATACTGATAGTGGTTATGTTGCAAGTTCACTACAGTATCATATATTAAAATGGCAACGTAGGGGGATGATAACCAGTGCAGGTAAAAATCTACAACATTACACATATTGGAATTTGCTGTTTGAAATTTTGGCGAGAAGGGAACGAGAAGGTAGGAAAACGGCAGTTGTGTGGACCCCGGCCCACACTGAAAGGCCAACCTTTGAGGCACTAGGTAATGCAATGGCTGATGCAGCAGCAACGGAGGTGGTTAAGCAAAGTGAAAAGATCTTGTATAATACTAGACAGACACAGGAAGGGCCACTTACGAATGTAGATAAGATTGAAATGTGGCAGCCAGAGGAACAGGAAAGTGAAAAATGGTTGAAGAAGGGATGTATGCAATTGGGAAGTGAATGGTTTAATGAGGAAGAAGGATTACCTTGCATGCCAATGAACCAAGTGATTAAGGTATTGACTGAGTGGCATGCAACCATGCATTGGAACGAAGAAACTATGAAACAACAATTTGAGCAAAGATTTTGGACTTTGAAAATTGATAACTTGATTCAACAGGTCGTGCAGAATTGCATGGTACGTAATATTAACATACCTAAACGAGGTCCTAAAATATCGCCTGGGACACTTCCAATACTAGAAGGCCCAGCTAAGGAATGGTACATTGATTTCACTGATATGATTGTTCCAGTGCAGGGAAAAAGATATTTGTTAGTTTGGGTGGATGCTTTCTCAAGGTGGATAGAAGCATTTCCATGTAAAAGGGAGACAGCACATGAGGTGCTACAATGCCTGGTAACTCACATTATGCCAAGACATGGGTGTCCGTCTAGAATAATTTCTGATAACGGGACACATTTCAATAACAGTGTTTTGAAAGAAATGGAAACGATTATGGGTTTAACACACAGAAAAGTATCAGTGTATCGCCCCACCTCCAATGGTTTGGTGGAGCGCTACAATGGCATTTTAAAAACAAAGTTGAGAGTCTTACTAAAATCTCTCAATAAAGAAATGGAGGGAAAATTATATACATGGCTTGATGTATTGCCATTAGCATTAATGACAATAAGGGCCCAACCCAATGGGCGTACAAAATTGTCCCCATTCCAGATACAGACGGGGCGTCAATTTTTTCCCATGCAAACTGTAGATGTGGAAAACACTACGCAGTATTGGCAAAAACTACAACCAATGCTAAATTTGACCAGTGACATGATTCGTACCAATGTGTCACATCAGGTAGGGAATAATGATGTTTGTGCTTTTAAAGTAGGTGATCCTGTGTATGTAGGGCCTTTTGCTATCACGGCCCTTACTCAGACCACTGCCCGTCTGGAAGGTCATACTTCTTGGATACATTTATCAGATATTCGACGAACTAATAATATTGAAGTGGACAAAGAATAAAACAAACACCATGTCCCTAAACATGATGGTATTGGGATGTTGTTGTTTGTTAATTTCAGCGGGGTGGACAATGAACACATATGAGAATAGACTTGTTACAGCAGCCAAGATGTTGAATTTGACTGATTGTATCATATGTGCCCACCGACTGACATCATCCTTGTCCTTGCCAGCTATGACGTATGGGACTACAATGATAAAGTTGAGTGGGCACCATGTCTGTTATCCCAATAATACCTGTGTAAGGGATGATTGGACAAATGAGACTATTTATAAGCAAGCCTTGCTTACGGACAAGTATCCACAAACCTCATTTTGGTGTCTGATTAATAGTACGGCGACTGGAAACATCCCCCCGATAAAGTGCAATTACACGCACGATGTTGTAACAGGTAATTGGTCTATCGGAGGAAGTACAGTGATTATAAATGTCACAGCCACCAAAGAAAAGTGTGGCAATAAAACAAGCTGCAATAAGACTTTAACTCAATGGTAAGTAACAACTGATTCAATTAATGTTAACACCTTGGAATATGCTTTTAATTTGTGTAATTTTAATGCCACCTCAGCTAATGCAATTGGTCATTACCCTTATAATTGCTCGTGTATGAAAACTAAGAACACAAGTCATTGATTGTAACTTAAATCAAAAATGAACAGAACTTTAATATGTCAGCAGAAAATATTGAAAGACGTATGATAAAGATGATGGAAAGACAGAGCTTGCAGGCATAGCATACCACAAATAATGAGGGGGCGGATTAGAGGAGGTGTGTGTATGAATGTCCCATATTTTTTTATCTCGCAGACAAAAGGAAGCCAGTACCAGACCCAAAAGAATGAAATAAAATACTTGCACGCACATAAGAGAGTGTGAGACCTGACAGAGCAGGTCTCAAGGGAGGATTGTAAGAAATATAAAGTGGAAAGAGTTGAAAAGTTCACAGCAGCAGGAAGTGCTGACAGTGATTAATGCAACCTCTCCCCCCCCATGTCTTGAGAAAGAATGTGCTGAAGTATGAAGGAAAATGGGCAAGGCGCCTGACTGTCTGTGAGAAAAGGAGGGGGGAGTGGTGAGGGGAACAGACGCAGCATGTTCTGCTCAAGATCAAAGATTTATGGTATGGTACAGCATGCACGTGATGTCAGGAAAAGATTAGTCATATAGCAAAGACAAACAGTATATAAGCAGGATAGAATAAATATGTAGCAAGCATTCTGACTTCTTTGCCTGTACATTGCTTGTTTGTGCAGATATGCTTCCTGTATAGACCATTGATGCTATACAGTAAATTGTAAACTAAGAGGTTGTTAATATGTGTTCTAGCTTGAAACCTATCCACTGGAATGGTGGTGGGCCAAGTTACATGGTTTTAACCAGCTGAGAAGCCCTGACGAGGCTTGATAACCCACTGATGGCCTTGCTAATGCAGGACTGCATGAGGAGTCTCAAGAAAACCTGGTACCACTTGCACATTGAATGTAGCACATAGGATGATTGAATAATGGATAAAAATGTATAAAATCTGGTTTTTTTAAATTAAGTTTGTGTTTGTATAACATGACACACAGATCATAAGAACAGATGAAAGTAGATATGAAACTAAGATGCTATATTTTTGTATCGAGAAGAGAAAAGCAAGATATTGACAAAAGCGGAAATATTGCAACCATCTGCAATAGCTAAAATAGATATTCTTGTATCAGAAAAACAAGATGTTAAAAACAAAATGTTCAAGATAACGGAAATGGTGCAAGGGTTTGCAAGAACGGAAAGACAGATGGGTACAGAGGAGCACGCACCTGGCCGGAAAGGAACATGTTAGTCATAAGTTGGGCAATAATAGAAAAAACCAGGGCTTTGCCATAAACGTGCATAGAAATCTTCACCTATAAAAGGGATGAGATTTAGACAGAAAGTGGGAAGTTTCCTCCAACACTTGACCGATAGCAGAACTCTGTGCAATCTGTTTGATGAATGTACTGATGTGAAGACCTTATATTGGTAAGAATAAATACTCTATTTCTGGAAGCTATCTTTGTCTTTATTTCTATATTTCTATTCACCCTTTACTTATTATTTGTTCTACCAAATACCCCACACACTAATAACACACATTTCCTGAACTAATTTGGGTTGATATTCAATATAATATATGTGGGAAAACAAGAGCTTAAAGATTCATTTAGATCCAAAGAGACAGAAAGCTGTGGTCATGGGAATTGAGTTCGAATTGAGCCTTCTGATGCCTCCCCAGAACAGACCCCCATGGGACTGGGTAACACTGGAGGTCAGGGAAACAATTCAGAAACTTTTGGATGAACTAACGCTCTTTAACCTTCCGTGTAGAAGGGGCAAAAAGGGGTCTAAAAGGGGGGGCAATTTAAACAAGGTGAATAAACATTTTATATTAAATGTAAAATTCGTCTAGCCTTTTCTTCACTCCATTACGGGTGTCTTGGGAAAGGGATCTCGTCTGATTGATGCGTCTGATTTTGACTGGTACACCTTTTGGGTCCATTCGATGCGTCCAACTAAATCGGCAGCAATTTCCCAATCCTCCTATTTTCTTTTTCACAGGGCCTATTGGACACCTGCTAGAGTGGCCAGGATTACTAAGAGTCTTGATTACAAATGCTGGTCCTGTCAAGAATCAGATGGATCCCTTTCCCATATGGTTTTTTACTGCAAGAACGTAAGAGCATACTGGCGACTCATTTGGGCTAAGTTGCGCCTTATTTTTCAGTTGCCTGCGTCAACCGTGATTTCTTATGATGTTGTGCTTTTAAGGGCCTCTTCTCCTAACCTCTCTATCTTAGAATCCGATAAAGAAATTGTTTAATATATTGTTGGCTGTTGCTTTACACTTAATTGTTTCAAACTGGAAAAATAATGTACATCTCAATTATAATGAATGGTGGAGTAACGTGTGTGTGATTAGGAAATATTAAACTATTCTAGCCCATAAGCACCGTTGTGTTCAATCTGTCTTGAAGACCTGGGCTCGTTTAGATTCATTTTGTCGGACTCCTAATAGCACTACCTGATAATTGTATAATTGCTGATTTGCTATGGGTATTGTCATGGTATGTTGTTCTGTCTTTTCATTTTTGTTATTAACTTTGCCATGGATTATTGTAACTTTTTTTTGTTTGTTTGTTTTGTGTTATACTTGAAAAACCTTAATAAAAATATGAAAAAAAAAAATTCTGCAGGACACAAAACATTTTAGAATACCCATGGATAGAAATTCCATATATAAAGAGAAAAAGGATTGTATAGGAGTGTACGACCATCCATCATGTTATCAGAAATTAGGGGAGCCAAATAATAAAGGGTGATTTAAATTAACCCGATATTGACTGGGTAAATGTATCATCAGGGAATGCTAGAGAGGTAAAATTCCTTGATGAAGTCAAGCACTGCTTTATGGAGCAGCTGGTTCAGGAACCAACAAGAGGAGGGAACAATTCTAGACCTGGTCCTGAGTGGTGCGCATGATCTCATGCAGGAAGTAATGGTGCTGGCTCCACTTGATAACAGCGATCATAACATGATCAGATTTGATATAAGCTCTGGAGTAAGTACACGCAGGAAATCCAATATGTTAGCATTTAACTTTCAAAAAGGAGACTATGATAAAATGAGAAAAAGGGCGAAAAAGGAGCAGCTGCAAAGGTCAAAACATTACAATGGGGGGGGGGGGGGGGGGAGCAGGGCAAAATGGCTGATTGAGAAGACACCTGAGAATCTGCTCTGTGTTTACCTTGTTCCTCTCTCTTTCATGCCTTCTAAGTGTAAGGGTTAGGTGACCTTTTATTTACTTATTTACAACATTTGTATCCCACATTTTCCCACCTATTTGCAGGCTCAATGTGGCTTACATATTTCCGTAATGGTGGTTACCAGTTCCGGAAATACATAGTTAAGGTAGAGCAGACAGAATGGAGTAAGTATTCAGGAAGGAAAGTTCATCTCTATATATAAAAGGCACCACCAACGTTCTAATGAAGCCTCCAGCCGGAAGTGTGAAGCGCCAGAGACATCCGGTTTCCCCATGAGTGAAGGAAAACAGCACAGCACGAAATCCCTCTCTCTGTAACAGTGAAGGACTCAGAGGGGGGAGGAGAGAGAGACTCCCTCACTCTCTCTGTAACACAAACACAGCACAGCAGGAAACTTAACACTGAAGGACTGGACTCGGAGGGGGAGGGGGAGGGGACAGACAGCACAAGGGAAGAGAGAGAGGGCAGGGACACACACACTCCCACATGCACACTCTGAAGAAAACCTTGCTAGCCCCCGTTTCATTTGCATCAGAAACGGGGCTTTTTTACTAGTCTTATAAAAAAAATCGGGATAACTTAGCTTGAAACAATCAAGAATATTAAATGTCAAAACAGGAGTGGAGGAGAGGCCTAGTGGTTAGGGTGGTGGCTTTTGATCCTGAGGAACTGAGTTCAATTCCCACTTCAGGCACAGGCAGCTCCTTGTGACTCTGGGCAAGTCACTTAACCCTCCATTGCCCCAGGTACAAATAAGTACCTGTACACAATATGTAAGCCACATTGAGCCTTGCCATGAGTGGGAAAGCATGGGGTACAAATGTAACAAAACAAAAAAAGAATTAGATACTATGAAAGTCCAGTGTACATCTTGTTAATTGACAATTAGGGTGTGTTATTATGGTAAGCTTTCTTTAATAAATTGGTCTTCAATAATTTACAGAAATTTATTATGTCGTGGGTTGTTTTTATGGTTTTTGGTAGTTCATTCCAGATTTGCGTGGCTATGTAGGAGAAATTAGATGCATATGTTAGTGTATATTTTAGTCCTTTACAGTTGGGATAATGTAGATTCAGGAATGTACGAGATGAGCTAGTAGAAACCTCTACTCCTCTTGGTCAACAGAACTTGGATTCGTTTGTGCTTCCGTAGCCGGCAGGAAATGAGGGTAAGATCCCGGCTCGGCGTTGGACAAAGGGAGAGTCCCAGCTTTTGGGAGGGACATCTTTGACCCCTCAGACCAGGTTGCTCCACCACTTTGACAACACCATGGAGGAGGCTGTGAGGACTCCGAAGTTAGATGCGACATCTTCAGCAGCCACTGTGGGGGATTCTCCTGGGTGAAACCACCAGGCCTTGTTTCTGACTATCCCTTTTTGCTGGATGGATATTTTGGTTTGTTCACCCACTAGCACCCTTGGATCGTGTGATTCCTTTTACCTTCAGGTGGGTCTCCCCACTGGATAACCTGAGACAGATTCCAAGATATGCTCACCCTTAGGGATCTCACTTTTTAATTAATCTAAATAGTCATCTAAAGGAGGGTTCCACTCACCCTCCTTGCTCACAAAACTCACAGAGTCTGTATTATGATAAAGACAGTGCTCTTGAAAAGTGTCAAGAACCCTGTACAGTTCTGACCTGCATTCGCAATTATAAAAGAGTAACCACAGAAAGGCAGTATATCAAATCCCATTCCCTTTCCTCTCCTACACCTCAACATTCAAATTGTTTCAAATTCCCTTCCATTACAACCATTATAAAATGTGTTTTCTACTCCTGCACCTTTGGCCTCATCATTTTGTGAATGTTTTCAAACTCTGTCAAAACAATGTAGTATTTCTTCTCAAAAAGCATGGGAAAAAGATACTGGTGAACATTTGTCAAATAAAGAATGGTCTCTCTCCTGGTTAAATAGCCCGAGATCCTCCCTCTCCTGTTTTTTTTTACAACACAGAGCTCATTGGACTCCTACTAAATCCTTTAAAAGTAAATTATCTCTCAATGATTTATGTTGGTCTTGCTCTATCAGAAAGGTACAATAATGTCTATACATTTTGGCTGGATATTTGGCCTAAAATATTAGATATCGTACAACTTTCTAACTCATTTCCTGTATCTTTTAAGCATTTAGGGGTCCTTTTTAAGAGCGGGGTTAGCCCAGTGCGGGCTTACTGCTCACCCTTCAGGGACTACCACCAGCCCAACAGTAGCTCTACCCTGAGGGCACACCATTTCTGGGGGGGGAGAGGGGAAAGAAAACCCTCAGAAATGGCTTGCTTGGTGGTAATCGGGCTTAGCGCGCTGCTACCGCTGGGCCCCTCGTCCCGCAGCTTAGTAAAAGGACCCCTTAGTTTGGAAATGTATTGCCCTTACAAACTCTCTTTCTTTCTGATGAAGTTGCTTCTTTATTTGATGTTTTAATTTCCATTGCTCTTAAATTGACCATTCAACATTGGAAGGATAATTCCAGTTTATCCATTTTCATCTGGTGGAACACAGTTTTATTATTTAAGAGATATGAGGATATTTCATTACAATTTCCTGCTACACGTAAATGCAAGTGGGGTAAATTAGATCAATATTTATCTGTTTATTTATCAATGAATCTATGTAATTGATGCTCAGATGTTTTATTGGGTTTATTTTGATTTTGCTCACACCTTTTTCAGTAGGTAGGTCAAGGTGAAGGCGGTAATTGGGAAGCAAAACCGGTGCTGGGCAGACTATGGTCTATGCCCTGATTGTAACTGAATAGAGATGGGTGGGCTGGAGTGTAAATTTTAAGGGGCTTCGATGTTAGCTTCAGAACTTTTAGTACAAGAACAGTGCAGGACAGACTTTTACGGTCTGTGCCCTGAGAAATGCAAGGAGAAATCAAACTCGTATCACATATAGTGGCTTACCGAGCATGGGGCGGTCCGCCGTGTGGCTGTCGGCTCCGCTGGTTCCCTGCCCCCTCTGCCCCCTCTGCCTCCCGGTGAAAGAACCCCCCCCCCGGGTACACGCCGCTGGTGGTGGTGGTGGGGGGGGGTGCCGCGCGCCGCTCAGCTTCGTTTGTTTCCATGCTCCCTCTGCCCTAGAACAGGAAGTAACCTGTTCCGGGGCAGAGGGAGCATGGAAACGAACGAAGCTGACCGGTGCGCGGCATCCCTCAGCGGCATGCACCTGGGGCGGACTGCCCCCCCCCCTCTTGGTACGCCACTGCCGAGTGGCAGCCGAACAAGAATCGCCACTGATCACATACCATGTAAAATGAGTTTATCTTATGGGGCAGACTGGATGGACTGTTCAGGTCTTTATCTGCCGTCATTTACTATGTTGCATTCAGGTACTCTGGGTCTTTCCCTGTCCCTGGAGGACTCATGTTCTGTTCATTGTGTTGTACCTTTGAAGCACATTATACCTATGCTATTTCATTGGTGTTTACAATTTGGTTTACCTTATTGCATAGATTTTGTTTATCTATATATTCAGCTACTTTTTCATACTCCTTGCCTGGTACTTACTCTCCCCCCTCCCTTTCATTGTGCTTTATTATTGACTTGTTTATATATTCAGGATTCTTTCCTTATTGCTATGTGTGGGTTTATGTATTTTGTGTTCAGATTTTGTAGCATTTAAGCCCACCACCACTCAGAACTGAAAGCTGCAGAAACATCCGGCCAGAGGTGGCAGCACCTGTTTTTGTCTCAGTATAAAGAGGAAGTCGGTGCTTCCTCTCTCTGCTGTCATGGGCGGGCTGTCTGCAAATGTGCCTAAGGAGGTTCTGGAAGGGAGATGAAGAGAACCTATGATGTCCATGATATGAGCTGAAGCCAGTGGGTGGAGCTTGATGCCATTTTAGTTCACCCAAAACAATAGGGAGGGAAAAGCAACAAGATCCCGCCCCTTTCAAACTGATCCTCACCTACCATAAGTACATAAGTACATAAGTAGTGCCATACTGGGAAAGACCAAAGGTCCATCTAGCCCAGCATCCTGTCACCGACAGTGGCCAATCCGGGTCAAGGGCACCTGGCACGCTCCCCAAACGTAAAAACATTCCAGACAAGTTATACCTAAAAATGCGGAATTTTTCCAAGTCCATTTAATAGCGGTCTATGGACTTGTCCTTTAGGAATCTATCTAACCCCTTTTTAAACTCCGTCAAGCTAACCGCCCGTACCACGTTCTCCGGCAACGAATTCCAGAGTCTAATTACACGTTGGGTGAAGAAAAATTTTCTCCGATTCGTTTTAAATTTACCACACTGTAGCTTCAACTCATGCCCTCTAGTCCTAGTATTTTTGGATAGCGTGAACAGTCGCTTCACATCCACCCGATCCATTCCACTCATTATTTTATACACTTCTATCATATCTCCCCTCAGCCGTCTCTTCTCCAAGCTAAAAAGCCCTAGCCTTCTCAGCCTCTCTTCATAGGAAAGTCGTCCCATCCCCACTATCATTTTCGTCGCCCTTCGCTGTACCTTTTCCAATTCTACTATATCTTTTTTGAGATATGGAGACCAGTACTGAACACAATACTCCAGGTGCGGTCGCACCATGGAGCGATACAACGGCATTATAACATCCGCACACCTGGACTCCATACCCTTCCTAATAACACCCAACATTCTATTCGCTTTCCTAGCCGCAGCAGCACACTGAGCAGAAGGTTTCAGCGTATCATCGACGACGACACCCAGATCCCTTTCTTGATCCGTAACTCCTAACGCGGAACCTTGCAAGACGTAGCTATAATTCGGGTTCCTCTTACCCACATGCATCACTTTGCACTTGTCAACATTGAACTTCATCTGCCACTTGCACGCCCAATCTCCCAGTCTCGCAAGGTCCTCCTGTAATCGTTCACATTCCTCCTGCGACTTGACGACCCTGAATAATTTTGTGTCATCGGCGAATTTAATTACCTCACTAGTTATTCCCATCTCTAGGTCATTTATAAATACATTAAAAAGCAACGGACCCAGCACAGACCCCTGCGGGACCCCACTAACTACCCTCCTCCACTGAGAATACTGGCCACGCAATCCTACTCTCTGCTTCCTATCTTTCAACCAGTTCTTAATCCATAATAATACCCTACCTCCGATTCCATGACTCTGCAATTTCTTCAGGAGTCTTTCGTGCGGCACTTTGTCAAACGCCTTCTGAAAATCCAGATATACAATATCAACCGGCTCCCCATTGTCCACATGTTTGCTTACCCCCTCAAAAAAATGCATTAGATTGGTGAGGCAAGACTTCCCTTCACTAAATCCGTGCTGACTTTGTCTCATCAGTCCATGTTTTTGTATATGCTCTGCAATTTTATTCTTAATAATAGCCTCCACCATCTTGCCCGGCACCGACGTCAGACTCACCGGTCTATAATTTCCCGGATCTCCTCTGGAACCCTTCTTAAAAATCGGAGTAACATTGGCTACCCTCCAGTCTTCCGGTACTACACTCGATTTTAGGGACAGATTGCATATTTCTAACAGTAGCTCCGCAAGTTCATTTTTTAGTTCTATTAATACTCTGGGATGAATACCATCAGGTCCCGGTGATTTACTACTCTTCAGCTTGCTGAACTGACCCATTACATCCTCCAAGGTTACAGAGAATACGTTTAGTTTCTCCGACTCCCCCGCTTCAAATATTCTTTCCGGCACCGGTGTCCCCCCCAAATCCTCCTCGGTGAAGACCGAAGCAAAGAATTCATTTAATTTCTCCGCTACGGCTTTGTCCTCCCTGATCGCCCCTTTAACACCATTTTCGTCCAGCGGCCCAACCGACTCTTTGGCCGGTTTCCTGCTTTTAATGTATCTAAAAAAATTTTTACTATGTATTTTTGCTTCCAACGCTAATTTCTTCTCAAAGTCCTTTTTTGCCCTCCTTATCTCCGCTTTGCATTTGGCTTGGCATTCCTTATGATCTATCCTGTTACTTTCAGTTGGTTCTCTTCTCCACTTTCTGAAGGATTGTTTTTTGGCTCTAATGACTTCCTTTATCTTACTGTTTAGCCACGCCGGCTGACGTTTAGTCTTTTTTCCCTTTTTTCTAATACGTGGAATATATTTGTCCTGAACCTCCAGGATGGTGTTTTTAAACAGCATCCACGCCTGACGCAAGTTTTTTACTCTGCGAGCTGCTCCTTTCAGTCTTTTTTTCACCATTTTTCTCATTATGTCGTAATCACCTTTTCTATAGTTAAACGCTAGCATACTTGATTTCCTAGTTTCACTTCCTTCAATGCCAATATCAAAACCGATCATATTATGATCACTGTTACCTAGGGATTGGTCAGAATGTTCCTGGGGTGGAGTGAAGGGGCGGAGTTTCACTTCCCTCTTCTCTTTCTTTCCCAGCACTTCATTAACCCACCACTGTGCAGCTGCATAATCCAGACTTGTCCCTGGAGTGGCTGCAAGGAGGGAGCGGGGCTGGAGGTGTGGAGAAGGGCAGGAGGATGGCTCTTGGGGTTTGTGCTGAGCAGGTAGGAGACTGGCAGGAGGTGGGCAGCAGGGGATGCAGTGCCAGGCAATGCCACACACACACAAGAAGAAATGAGCCTGGCACTGCTCAATCCATTCCCTGCTGTAGCCCCTCAGGCTCTTCTTCCTCATTCTCCTCCCCTCAATGGCAGGAGGTGGGCAGCAGGGGATGCAGTGCCAGGCAATGCCACACACACACAAGAAGAAATGAGCCTGGCACTGCTCAATCCATTCCCTGCTGTAGCCCCTCAGGCTCTTCTTCCTGATTCTCCTCCCCTCAATGGCAGGAGGTGGGCAGCAGGGGATGCAGTGCCAGGCAATGCCACACACACACAAGAAGAAATGAGCCTGGCACTGCTCAATCCATTCCCTGCTGTAGCCCCTCAGGTTCTTCTTCCTCATTCTCCTCCCCTCACACAGCAGCTGCTCCTCCCGCTTTACCAGACTCACTTTTTGCTTCCTGAAATCTCTTTACATTTTGCTTCCTCCCTGTAATGTATAGAATTTGGTTTGTGTTAGACCAAAACACATCCTACTCATGTCCAGTAGAGGAAGAAGCTGCTTTCTCTGCATAATATCTGAGTATTTGTAAACTGGAGGGAGTAGTTCCTGTTTCGGGGTCAGGATGTGGCTTTAGTTTCCTCTCTCTGTGCTTAACATTTGCTAAAATATTCCAGGAAGTGACACAAAGACATTATTACTAAAACCACCCATAGCTTTCAGTGATAATCAGTTCTCTGCTCCTTTTCTAATTCACTTCTCCGTCTGCCACCATTTAAACAGAAGCCAAGTCTTGGCTCCAACTTAAAGCTGCCCCAGAAGTGTAGAGAGGACCAAGGGGGCCAGTACTGGAGATCGAGCTCTGAAGAAGGGCAGGAGGATGGCTCTTGGGGTTTGTGCTGAGCAGGTAGGAGACTGGCAGGAGGTGGGCAGCAGGGGATGCAGTGCCAGGCAATGCCACACACACAAGAAGAAATGAGCCTGGCACTGCTCAATCCATTCCCTGCTGTAGCCCCTCAGGCTCTTCTTCCTCATTCTCCTCCCCTCAATGGCAGGAGGTGGGCAGCAGGGGATGCAGTGCCAGGCAATGCCACACACACACAAGAAGAAATGAGCCTGGCACTGCTCAATCCATTCCCTGCTTTAGCCCCTCAGGCTCTTCTTCCTCATTCTCCTCCCCTCACACTGGCAGGAGGTGTGCAGCAGGGGATGCAGTGCCAGGCAATGCCACACACACACAAGAAGAAATGAGCCTGGCATTGCTCAATCCATTCCCTGCTGTAGCCCCTCAGGCTCTTCTTCCTCATTCTCCTTCCCTCACTGGCAGGGGGTGGGCAGCAGGGGATGCAGTGCCAGGTAATGCCACACACACACACACACACAAGAAGAAATGAGCCTGGCACTGCTCAATCCATTCCTGGGGCTCTTTATTCCCTGTTGTAGCCCCTCAGGTTCTTCTTCCTCATTCTCCTCCTGCTTTACCAGACTCTCACTTTCTGCTTTACATTCTCCCTCTCCCTCTGTCACTTTCTGCTTCCTGACATCTCTTTACATTCTCCTTCTTCTCTCCCTCTCCCCTTCCTTTCTGGAGCTGGAGGTGTGGAGAAGGGCAGGAGAATGGCTCTTGGGGTTTGTGCTGAGCAGGAGGTGGGCAGCAGGGGATTCAGTGCCAGGCAATGCCACACACTCAGAAGAAGAAATGAGCCTGGCACTGCTCAATCCATTCCCTGCTGTAGCCCCTCAGGTTCTTCTTCCTCATTCTCCTCCTGCTTTACCAGACTCTCACTTTCTGCTTTACATTCTCCCTCTCCCTCTGTCACTTTCTGCTTCCTGACATCTCTTTACATTCTCCTTCTTCTCTCCCTCTCCCCTTCCTTTCTGGAGCTGGAGGTGTGGAGAAGGGCAGGTGAATGGCTCTTGGGGTTTGTGCTGAGCAGGAGGTGGGCAGCAGGGGATTGTTTTGCTCTCTGATTCTGTTTAAATCTTACAATTCTTTGCCAGCTTTCTAGCTGTACCTTGGCATTTCCTGCTTCACATTTAAAACTGCGTAGTAAGTCTTGCTTCCTTATTTTTCTGTTACTGCCAGGCTCTATGGGCACTCTTTCCCCCCCCCCCCCCCCCCTTTTCCTTCCTGTCATACAGCTTTGTACTTGATAAACCACACTTATTTCTATGCCTGCCTGCTTTGGAAACCCCCGTCTGAAACTTTCATGATATTATAAATCTCCACTTGAGAAGTCCCGGTCTGTATTCCGTCTCTGTTCCCCGTAGTCACTTTAGCTGCACTTCCGGGTTTAATTTTCGCTGCATAGCATAATTTTTGGCTGAATTTATAGACTGCTGTTTTATTTTTGCTTTCTAAAACTGTTTTTTAGACTTTAAGAATTAAGATGCTTTATTTGGCAATCTAATCTGTTGCCCGGTTTCGTTAAAACTCAGAGACAGGTTTTTTTTTGTTTTTATGCTGCAAGAAACAGCCTGGTAGATCTTATCGTGTTCCACAATGTGGTTATGAAGTTTAAAAAGTTTGCTTCTTTTCCCTTAATAGAGGAGTTCTCGATACTAAATCTTATCTCTATTTCTCCTGCGTAGTCCCTTTTCTTTTTTTTACTGCGACATTTTTTCACTTCCCCTTTTCTCGCTTGGGCGGTTCCCTCCCCATATCTAGTAGGGATCTCCGTGACTTTTTCTCAGTTCTCACCCTTCAACATTTCCTTCCTTCCATTCATCCATCTCCTTCGTCGCTGTCGTCGTACCTCTCCTACTCTTCTCCGTACTCTCTTGCTCCTTCTCCTGCTCTCCGCTGGGGACATTAATCCCAATCCTGGTCCTCCACATTAGCTGTCATCCTATTTGTGCAGGTCACACCGTGATATCTTCAATCTAATTTCTGTTCCTTTCCTCCCCCCTCCTTCACTGCCTTTCTCTTGCACTCTGTGGAATGCCCGCTCTGTCTGTAACAAACTTTCTTACATCCATCACCTCTTTATCTCTCGTACTCGCCATCTGCTTGCCCTAACTGAACCTTGGCTTTACCCTGAAGACTCTGCTTCAGTCGCGGCCCTGTGCCATGGAGGTTATCTTTTCTCCCATACTCCTCGCCCGGTTGGCCTCCTTCTCCTCTTTTCCTGATATCACCGAAGAGGAAACTGCCCATCTTCTCTCCTCCTCGAAATGCACCACCTGTTCTTCAGACCCCATCCCCACCAACTTACTTAACACCATCTCTCCTACTGTCACCCCCCCCCCCAGCTGTCATATCCTCAACCTCTCTCTCTCTTCACTGCAACTGTCCCTGACACCTTCAAGCATGCTGTAGTCACACCACTCCTCAAAATACCTTCACTAGACCCTACCTGTCCCTCCAATTACCGCCCCATTTCCCTCCTACCCTTCCTCTCCAAGATACTTGAACGCGCCGTTCACAGCCGTTGCCTTGATTTTCTCTCCTCTCATGCCATCCTCGATCCGCTTTAATCCGGCTTTCGCCCTCTACACTCGACAGAAACGGCACTATCTAAAGTCTGTAATGATCTGTTCCTTGCCAAATCCAAAGGTCACTACTCCATCCTCATCCTCCTCAACCTCTCCGCCGCTTTTGACACTGCCAATCACAACCTACTTCTTGCCACACTGTCCTCATTTGGGTTCCAGGGCTCTGTTCTCTCCTGGTTCTCCTCTTATCTCTCTCCACCATACCTTCAGAGTACATTCTCATGGATCTTCCTCCACCCCCATCCCGCTCTCTGTTGGAGTTCCTCAGGGATCTGTCCTTGGACCCCTTCTTTTCTCAATCTACACCTCTTCCTTGGGCTCGCTGATCTCATCTCATAGTTTCCAATATCATCTTTATGCTGACGACACCCAGCTTTATCTCTCCACATCAGACATGACTGCAGAAGCCCAGGCCAAAATATCGGCCTGCTTATCTGATATTGCTGCCTGGATGTCCAACCGCCACCTGAAACTGAACATGACCAAGACTGAGCTTATTATCTTTCCACCCAAACCCACTTCTCCTCTCCCTCCACTCTCTATCTCAGTTGATAACACCCTCATCCTCCCCGTCTCATCTGCCCGCAACCTCAGAGTTATCTTCGACTCCTCCCTCTCCTTCTCTGCACATATCAACAGATAGCCAAGACCTGTCGCTTCTTTCTGTATAACATCAGCAAAATTCGCCCTTTCCTCTCTGAGCACACCACCCGAACACTCGTCCACTCTCTCATTACCTCTCGCCTTGACTACTGCAACCTACTCCTCACTGGCCTCCCACTTAGCCATCTATCCCCCCTTCAGTCCGTTCAGAACTCTGCTGCATGTCTTATCTTCCGTCAGGACTGATATGCCCATATCACCCCTCTCCTCAAGTCACTTCACTGGCTTCTGATCAGGTACCGCATACAGTTCAAGCTTCTCCTACTTACCTACAAATGCACTCGATCTGCAGCCCCTCATTACCTCTCTACCCTCATCACCCCTTACATTCCTACCCGAAACCTCTGCTCACAGGTCAAATCCCTACTCTCAGTACCCTTCACCACCACCGCTAACCCGAGGCTCCGCCCTTTCCGCCTCGCCTCACCCTATGCTTGGAATAAACTTCCTGAGCCCATACGCCAAGCCCCCCTCCCTGCCCATCTTCAAATCCTTGCTCAAGGCACACCTCTTCAATGTCGCATTCGGCACCTAACCATTATACCTCTATTCAGGAAATCTAGACTGCCCCAACTTGACATTTCGTCCTTTAGATTGTAAGCTCCTTTGAGCAGGGACTGTCCTTCTTTCTTAAACTGTACAGCGCTGCGTAACCCTAGTAGCGCTTTAGAAATGTTAAGAAGTAGTAGTAGTAGTATCATCCGCAAATAGGCAAACTTTACCTTCTAACCCTTTCCCCGCTGGGAATTCAGATTCCTGTGTGATATGTGCTAATGTAGATGTCCCTCGACTTCTCCTAAGTTTGCATTTCACAATCTTTCTAAGTGAGCTACAAAAGGATTCTCTGTCCTACGTTTGGGATTGTACATTGGTCTGGACGCCCACAAGCCCCCTTCTAAGTTACATTGTAATTCAAAATTTTGTTCTAAGACCACCACTTGTGATTCCTTCCCTTTACTCCATTCGGCTACCTGTTTTAATTGCGCTGCCTGAAAATACCAAGTAATGTTCGGTAATCCTCTCCCTCCCTGTTCCACCCCTCCCCACATAATCTTTTTCGATATCCTAGCCTGTTCTCCCCCCCCCCCCCCCCCCCCCCATGTGAACTTTGATATATCTGATTGCATTCTGTTTATTTCACCTGCGGGAATACCCACCGGGAGGGTTTGGAAGAGGAACAGCATCCTAGGTACTATATTCATTTTAACCACTGCTATTCTGCCCCACCATGATAGCCATCCACTTTTCCACCTGCTCATACCTTTCCGAAGCTCTCTAAACACTGGAACATAATTTAGCCCATATATTTGTGCAAGATCCCGGGGAAGCTGTATGCCCAGATATTGAAAACTGTTCTTCGCCATTTTAAAGGAGAAATTGTGTAGCGTTTCCTCGAATTCTGGATTGGATATCGTTATCCCCATTATTTCCGACTTATAATTTACTTTAAAGCCAGACAACTCTTCAAATACGTTGAGCTCCTTGCATATTTATTTATTACATTTGTACCCCACATTTTCCCACATATTGTAGGCTCAATGTGGCTTACATAGTATCGGAGAGGCGTTTGCTGGCTCCGATGAGAACAAATACAAAGTGGTGGTGTGGTAGGATAAAGATCGTGTGATATAGCCACAATTAGGGAATCATACAACGGAAGAGTTATGTCCATTACGTACTTTAGTTTTATTGTGTCACAGAGGTCAGGCATTTAGGTTGGAGCGGCAGGGTATGCCTTTTTGAATAGGTTAGTTTTTAGTGATTTCCGGAAGTTTAGGTGGTTGTGCGTCATTTTCAAGGCTTTTGGTAATGTGTTCCACAGTTGTGTGCTTATGTAGGAAAAGCTGGATGCGTAGGTTGATTTGTATTTGAGGCCTTTGCAGCTTGGGTAGTGCAGATTTAGATATCTTATATAATAATTCTCACCTCCAACGTTCGAATGTGCCTGGGACTTTAATATTCCCTTATCTCTTGTTTGTCCTGTTTGTCTGTCATAATTAGATTGTAAACTCTGACGAGCAGGGACTGTCTCTTCATGTTCAAGTGTACTGCGTACGTTTAGTAGCGCTATAGAAATGATAAGTAGTAGTAGTAAAAGAGACAGCTGAGGGGAGATATGATTGAGGTATACAAAATCCTAAGTGGTGTAGAATGAGTAGAAGTGAATCGATTTTTTTTTACTCTTTCAAAAGGTACATAGACTAGGGAACACTCAATGAAATTACATGGAAATACTTTTCCTTGTCATCAACAGCAGATGAATCCATTAACTGATGGGTTGTATCCGCCTATCAGCAGGTGGAGATAGAGAACACTGAAAGCACATGGTGTTCCTGGACGCCCAACTCCCTCTGCCTTCAGTATATCTCTATCTCCCAGCAGGTGTGGACGTCGCTTTCTCAGCTCCTGGATTTCTGCCTGGGGTGGCTCCTGTGCTTTGCCAGTAGAGCGGGGGGTGTTGTGGCTGCTGGTGCCCACTTTAAAGGCATACTTGGTTTTCCCTGTCCCTGCCTTACCCCATTCCCTCTCCACCCGGAGTTCCTCTGTGGCTGCCTGCCTCTAACTTTCCTCACAGTTAAAAAAAAAAAAAAAAAAGAGAGAGGCTCACTTTCACCGTGTGGCGATTTCTGAGACTTTCTCCAGAGCTCCTGGTACGGTGCAGCTTGACCGAAGCTTGTTTGATTCCTGAGGTGAGAGTGGTGCCCAGCTCCTCCGGGGAGGTTCCCACTGACAGCGCTCTGTGCGGGGTAAGTTTTGGTGCAAAGGCACCATTTTGTTTTCTGTATTTGATGGCTGCTGAAGGGGTTAAGTGCTGCTCCCACTGTGGGAAACGCAGATCAGCAGCGGGGCTTTGCAGCACATGCTGCCTAGATGCTGTGCTGGAGGCGCCACGTTACTCGATCCTCGCGGTTTCGGAGGAGTCTGAGTGCAGGGGGATGCCTCGTTTCGAGTTTTCTAGAGGAGCTGATGCATAAGGCCTTTATGTTAAAAAGAGCACTGCCTGAGCCTCCTGACAATTCCTTGCGTACTGGGTTGCCTCCAGTTCTTGATAACCCAGCATCTGCTGGAGACTTTATTTCTTCCCCTGAGCTTTTGGCTGATGCTAAAAGTAGACGAGTGAATACCCCGTCTGAGGGAGACTCTTCACTCTGTTCTCCCCCGTGGTCTAGTTTCGGGGAGTCTGAGGGGTCTGGTAGGCCCTCACGGACTGATGATCCAGATGAGGTGGCTGCTTGCCACAGGAGTTGGATGACCCTAAAGCGGTTCGGATTTTCCACCACGACGAGCTGCCAGCTCTCATTTCTGATGCCTTACAGGCCCTTTGTATTGAAGATCCTGATGAGTGCGCTGCTTCTTCTGTTAATCCTAGGATGGCTAGTACTAAGAAGCCTTCTCGGGCTTTTCCCGTGCATGCTTCCGTCCAAGAGCTTATTTCAGCTCAATGGTCTGACCCTGATGGTCCCTTGAAGATGGCCAGGGCTATGTGTCACATTTACCCTCTGAGTGAAAGTCAGTTGGCCCTCTTTGGGATGCCTAAAGTTGGATGCGTTAGTCACAGCTGTGACTAAAAAGACTACTCTCCCGGTGGAGGGAGGGGTCGCTTTGAAAGATATGCAGGACCGGTGGCTTGAATCTGCGCTGAAGCGGTCCTTTGAAATCTCGGGCCTTTCCTTACGGGCGGCTATTTGCAGTTCCTATGCAGCCTGGGCCTGCCTTTCCTGGTTGCAGCAGGCGATAGAGCAGCCCGCCGATGGAGCGGGTTCCCTCGCTGAGGTCGGCCGCGTATGGAGTCTAATCTATTTTTTTTGGCTAATACCCTGTTTGATCTAGTTAGAGCTTCGGCTAAGCAGATGTCGGTGGCGGTTGCTGTCCGCCGCCTTCTTTGGCTCCAGCATTGGGCAGCTGACATGGCCTCTAAACAAAGGCTGGTGAGGTTACCCTTTCGGGGCCTTCTTTTATTTGGGGAGGATTTGGAGAAGATTGTTAAGGACCTAGGGGACTCTAAGTCCCAACGGTTGCCTGAGGATAGGCCGAGGCCTTCTTCCAAAAGTCCATCTTTTCCCTCCTCTTCCAGGCCACGTTTTCGCAAAGCTCGCAGGTATCGCCCGGGGCGCTCTGCGGGGTTTGTTCAACGTACCCGTTTTCAGCAGAGGAACTCCTTTCATTCAGACAAATGTGCTGCAGCATCCGGGCAACATCCAGGAGTTCAGGGGCGTCCTCCATAATGATGGGGCGCCGGCCACTCGTCGGTTCCCACAGTAGGGGGTCGTCTCTCCCTCTTTCTCGAGGAGTGGACCAAGATTACTTCGGATCAGTGGGTCCTGGACCTGATCAGAGAAGGTTACCGACTAGAATTCGCTGCCCTGGTGGGAGACCCGTTTTTGGAGTCCCGATGCGGCACTGCCGCCAAGCGGGCAGCAGTAAACGAGACCTTGCAGGTGTTGCTGAAACTCAGAGCAGTGGTTCCGGTTCCTCCCGCCAAACGTAGCTGCGGTCGCTACTCCATCTATTTTGTGGTGCCTCAAAAATGCGGGTCGTTCAGACCTATCCTCGACTTACGCAGAGTCAACGAGTGCTTAGGAGTGCAACACTTCCGCATGGAAATCCTGCGCTCTGTCGTTGCGGCAGTACAGCCAGGAGAGTTTCTCACGTCACTGGACCTCAAGGAAGCGTATTTGCATATTCCCATCTGGCCGCCGCATCAGCGGTTTCTCTGGTTTACGGTATTGAGCCAACATTTACAGTTTCGCACCTTGCCTTTTGGCATGGCAACTGCTTCTTGGGCATTTTTCAAGGTAATGGTAGTGGTGGCTGCCTTTCTTAGGCGAGAGGGTATCAGATGGTTCACCCTTATCTCAACGACTGGCTCATCAGAGCGGATTCGGCAGATGAAAGCCGACTTGCCACAGCCAGAGTTGTTACAGTTCTTCAGACTCTGGGCTGGGTAGTAAATTTGCCCAAAATTCACGTGACCCCCCTCTCAGTCTCTCGAGTATTTGGGAGTCCAGTTCGACACAGCTTTGGGGTTCGTTCTTCTTCCCGACAACAGGCGTCTCAATCTTCAGTATCAGGTACGCCTGCTCCTGCGGATGCCTCGCCCTCGAGCTTGGGACTTTGTTCAGCTCCTGGGATCAATGACGGCCACCATAGAGGTGGTTCCCTGGGTGAGAGCTCACATGAGGCTGCTGCAGCTTGCTGTGCTCCAGCAATGGTCTCCGATTTCCCAGGAATACCAACGCAGACTAAAGTGGCTTCCTGCGGCCAAGCGCAGTATGGATTGGTGGCTTTCCGACAGCATGCTGCGGCAGGGGATGCCACTGGCTCTTCCTTTTTGGTGTCTGGTGATAACGGACACTAGCCTTTCGGGCTGGGGAGCTCATTGCCGGGGACACTATGCTCAGGGTCTGTGGTCCACCGCGGAAGCGGGATGGTCCATCAATCGCTTGGAACTGAGAGTGATATTTCAGGCTCTTCTGGCCTTCCACAGGACACTGAAGGGTCTTCCTGTCCGAGTTCTGTTGGACAACACAACAGCAGTGGCCTACATCTTTCGTCAGGGCGGCACTCAGTGCAGGGCCCTTGCTGCGGAGGCGTCTCAGATTTGCGACTGGGCCAAGCGCCACTGAGAGCTGCTGTCCGCGGCTCACATAGCCGGTCAGAGCAACGTACAAGACGATTTCCTCAGCAGACATCAAATCGATTCAGCGGAATGAGAACTGGCAGAAGAAGTTTTTCTTCAGATTTGTGCCAAATGGGGGACTCCAGGCTTGGACCTCATGGCGTCAAGCGTAAACGCCAAAGTCCCTCGCTTTTTCAGCAGAAGGAGAGATCCTCGCTCGGCGGGGTTGGATGCCCTGGCTCAACCTTGGCGCTCGGGCCTCCTGTATGTGTTCCCTCCTTGGCCCTTGGTAGGGTGAGTGCTACTTCGGATTTACCTGCACTGAGGATTGGTGATCCTCATCGCCCCGGATTGTCCAAGGCGTCCGTGGTGGTACGCAGATCTCCGGCAGATGCTGGTGGACGCGCCTCTTCCTTTGACTTGGGTTCCAAACTTGTTAGTTCAGGGTCCGGTGATCCTTGCTGCTGTGGTCTTACGCCTGGCTCTTGAGAGGGCGCAATTGAGGGACAAGGGCTATTTTAATAAGTTTATTGCCCCGCTCTTGCAGGCTCGCACACGGTCTACCTCTGTGACTTATGCTCGAATCTGGCACACTTTTGAGGCGTGGTGTACTCCAAAGTCTGTCTCTCTTTTGTTGGACTTTTTGCAGGACGGGCTACAAAAGGGCCTGGCCTACAATTCTCTTTGAGTTCAAGTGGCAGCGTTGGCCTGCTTCCGGGGGAAAGTCTCCGGATTGTCCCTTGCTGCTCATTCGGATATTGTCCGATTTCTCAGAGGAGCGCTTCGTCTCCGTCCTCCTTTGCTGTCGCCCTGTCCAGCTTGGAACCTGTGGCTCGTGTTGAAGGCGCTCCAGCGATCTCTGTTTGAGTCTCTTAAACGGGCTTCTGAGAAGGGTGTGACTCTCAAGACAGTCTTTTTAGTGGCAATGACGTCGGTGAGAAGAGTGTCTGAGCTTCAGGCTCTTTCCTGTCGGGATCCTTTTCTACAGTTCTCGAAATCCGGGGTAACTGTTCGTGCTGTGCCTTCTTTTCTGCCTAAGGTGGTTTCAGCTTTTCACCTGAATCAGCACATTTTTCTTCCTTTCTTTTGTAAGGAGGAGTTTCCGGACTTCTGTGGGCAATTGCGCCTTTTGGATGTCCGCAGGGCTCCAGATGTCTGCAGATGTCAAATGAGTTTAGGAATTCTGATCATTTATTTGTTCTGTTGGCAGGTCCCCGACGGGGGTTTCCAGCGTCTAAGGCCACTATAGCCCGCTGGCTTAAGGAACTCATTTTTTTTGTTTTCAGGGCGGTTGCTGCCTGAAGCGTTTAAAGCGCACTCCACGAGGGCACTGTCCTCTTCGTGGGCTGAAACGGGTGTCTTTTCTCTTCAAGAGATCTGTCATGTGGCTACCTGGGCTTCTCAGCTCTCTTTTGTATGGCATTACAGGCTGGATGTGGCAGCGCGGCGGGATGCGTATTTTGGAGCGCAAGTGCTTGCTCGCGGAGTTGCCTGTTCCCACCCTACTTAGGGAGTGCTTTGGTACATCCCATCAGTTAATGGATTCATCTGCTGTTGA
Source organism: Microcaecilia unicolor (assembly GCF_901765095.1). Taxonomy (NCBI): domain Eukaryota; kingdom Metazoa; phylum Chordata; class Amphibia; order Gymnophiona; family Siphonopidae; genus Microcaecilia; species Microcaecilia unicolor. The sequence continues at coordinate 9,259,922 of NC_044031.1, forward strand.
TGACAAGGAAGGGAAAATTAGGTTCTTACCTTGATAATTTTCTTTCCTTTAGTCACAGCAGATGAATCCATGATCCCTCCCTGTCTGACTTTAGTTTTTTCTACAGATGTTGCATACAGACATTGTGTCTCATCAGGAGTACTTGAAGACAAGCTATCAGAGTTACTACATGCTGTTTTTATTGCAGGGGGTTGATAACGTCCCTCCTTTGGTTATTGCTCCGGTTCAGGGGTGTTTGTTCTCTTGAGGAAAGTTTATGTTATTTTGCCTTTCTTATTCACTCTGCTTTGGAAACTTCATATACTGAAGGCAGAGGGAGTTGGGCATCCAGGAACACCATGTGCTTTCAGTGTTCCATATCTCCACCTGCTGGTAGGCGGATACAACCCATCAGTTAATGGATTCATCTGCTGTGACTAAAGGAAAGAAAATTACCAAGGTGTGAACCTAATTTTCCCTTAAAACAAATAGGAGGAAGTATTGTTTCACTCAACGAATAGTTAAGCTTTGGAAATCATTTCCAGAGGATGTGGTAACAACAGTTAGTGTATCTGGATTTTAAAAAAGGTTTAGACAAGTTCCTGGAGGAAAAGTCCACAGTGTGCTATTGAGATAGACATGGGGAAGCCACTGCTTACCCTGGAATTGGTAGAATGGAATGTTGCTACTATTTGGGTTTCTGCTGGGTACTTGTGACCTGGCTTGGCCACTATTGGAAATAGAATACTCGGCTAGATGGACCACTGGTCTGTCTCAGTATGGCTATTCTTATGCTCTTATGCTTATGCTCTAAATCTGAATTGTTTAAAAATCTGCACAGTTACAACCCCAAAAACAAAGATAGGAGCTGATTTCAAATGCATTCTGAGTACCTCCCCGTGTCCCTGACTGTGTTTCTGGTTTGTATTTCAGATGCAGGTGACATTTGAGGACGTCTTTGTCTCTTTCTCCCAGGAGGAGTGGGAGTATTTAGGTGAGGAGCAGAAGGAGCTTTGGAGGGAGGTGATGAAGGACAACTATGAGATCCTGATGTCTCTAGGTAAGAGTTTCCCGTTATTCTTAAAATCTCTTCTCAGGCACATTGGCAGTGGGTGAGGCTCAGTGCAAGAAGCCTGGGTGACTTATAATGAATGATGACGAGATGACCCATTCCATATACAATGCAAGCAAGAAAGAAAGAGGGAATCAGCAACAGAAACCAAACAACACAACAGAAGAAGTCTAGTGAACCACGGATGGACCTCAGAGGCGAGGTCTTAGGCTGAAGGAAGCAAAGTTTATTGAAGGACCCAACACTTTACATACAAATAAAGCATTAAAACTATTAGTACAGACAATATAAATTATATAGTAAAAACATACAAATTAATTGTAAAAAATAAAAACATAATTGTAAAAAAGGGTACAGAAACCATACGATGTTCTCACAGCATAACATCAGGGGCAGATTGACGTATCGGGCAACTGGGCAGTGCCTGAGGGCCCAGAGCAGTGGGGGGGGGGGGGGGGGGGGGGAATACTTCCTCCACAAATCTCTCTGTCCTCAGGTCTGGAACTCCCTCTCTCTTACCCCCTCTCCCGCTCTGGCATTTTCCGTCTCTGACACTCCTACCCCGACCCCAGCGCATTTACCTCAAACATTCCTTTCTTCGTACAGGGTCCTGGCACATCCTGTCTGCTGCTGGCTGGGACCTTCTCTCTGCCAAGGCCCGTCCTTGCGGAAGTAAGATTTGGGTTTCTGCCAGGTACTTGTGACCTGGCTTGGCCACTGCTGGAAGAAGGATACTGGGCTAGATGGATCATTGGTCCGACCCAGTATGGCTGTTCTTATGTTTGATCTTATGCTCAATCTAGGGAGGGGCTACGCTAACTGCTTTTACCGTGTTTTCTGGCAATCAATTCCAGAGTTTAATTACCTATTCAGTGAAGAACATAACATCTTAATAACAGACTATAGACTTTTCCGTCAGGAACTTGTCCAAACCTTTTTTTAAACCCAGATATGCTAACCACCGTTACCACATCCCCTGGCTGTGAGTTCCAGAGCTTAACTATTCTTTCAATGAAAAAATATTTCCTCCTATTTATTTTAAAAGTATTTCCATGAAACTTCATTGAGTGTCCCCTAGTCTTTGTACTTTTGAAAGAGTGAAAAATTGATTCACTTTTACCCATTCTACACCATTCAGGATTTTAAGGACCGCAATCATATCCCCCCTTATCTGTCTCTTTTCTAAGCTGAAGAGCCCAAACCTCTTTAGCCTTTCCTCATATGAAAGGAATTCCATCCCCTTTATCATTTTGGTCGCTCTTGTTTGAACCTTTTCTAATTCCACTATATCTTTTTTGAGATACGGTGACTGGAATTGAACACAGTACACAAGGTGAGGTAGCATTATGGAATGACTAGTGGAACCCAGCCCGTTTCCTCAACAATGAAACGGGCCCTAGAAAGGCTGTCTTGTAAGCAATGTTTTTGTCTCTCCCCTGCCCTGCCCTGCCCTCCATGTCCAGCGATTCTTCTCTTCCCTCTCCTCGCCTCCATGTCCAGCGATTCTCCTCTTCCCTGCCCTCCCCTCCATGTCCAGCGATTCTTCTCTTCCCTCTCCTCCCCTCCATGTCCTCGATTCTCCTCTTTCCTGCCTTCCCATCTGTGTCCCGCGATTCTCTACTGTCCTCCCATCCCATCCATGTCCATCAATTCTCCTCTGCCCTGCCCTCCCCTTCCCTTCCTCCCCTCGATGTCCCGTGATTCTCTCCTCCCCTCGATTTGTACCTGAACGTTCTCTGGCAGGCTGGTGCTGGCTTCCGTTCCGTTCGTAACATCCTTCCTGACGTCAGCTCGCCTCCAGCGTTCCCTTCCCTCTCATTGTTCCACCCTCTGACGTCATTACGTTTTGACGCGAGGGCGGGGCAGTGAGGGGGAATGGAACGCTGGAGGCTGGCTGACATCATCAGAAGTTACGAACCCAGGCAGCCAGACAGCGATGGAACGTTGGAGGTGCAAATTATTATATAGGATACAGAGACATTATAATAATCTTGGTCTTATTTTGCTTCTCTTTCTGAATAATTCCTAGCATCTTCTCTTTTTTTGGCTTCAACCGCACACTAGGCAGAAGATTTTAGCGTATTATTTTTCTTGAGTGTTGACTCCTAAGATGGAGCCCAGCATCAAGTAACTCTGATTTGGATTTTTCTTTGCAATGTGCATCATTTTCCTTTCATCTGCCATTTGGATGCCTAGTCTTTCAGTTTCCTAAGGTCTTCCTGCAGATTTCACAATCCACATGTTTTGACAGCTTTGAATAGTTTTGTGTCATCTGCAAATTTAATTACTTCACTCGTCATTTTGATATCCAGATTATTTATAAACTAGTGGAACGAAGCCCGTTTCTTCAACAAAGAAACAGGCCCTAGGAAGGCTGTCTTGTAAACGATTTTTTTTCTCTCTCCCCTGCCCTCCCCTCCATGTCCAGCGATTCTTCCCTTCCCTCCATGTCCAGCGATTCTCCTCTTCCCTGCCCTCCTATCCGTGTGCCGCAATTCTCTCCTCCCCTCCCATCCACTCCCCTCCCTTCCCTCCCCTCGATTCTGTTGTTCTTTGTACCTGAACGTTCTCTGGCTGGCTGGCTTCGTTCCGTTGCGTTCCGTTCGTAACATCCCCTGATGTCAGCTCGCCTCAGCGTTCCATCCCTCTCACTGTTCCACCCTCTGACGTCATTACGTCTTGACGCGAGGGTGGGACAGTGAGGGGGAATGGAACGCTGGAGGCTGGCTGACGTCAGGACATGTTACGAACCCAGCCAGCCAGCCAGCCAGCCATGGAATGTTGGAGGTACAAATTATTATATAGGATATATTAAATAGCACCTGTCCCAGTACAGATCCCTGCGGCACTCCACTATTCACCCTCCTCCATTGAGAGAAATGACCTGACCATTTAACCCTCTGTTTTCTGTCCAATAACCAATTCCTAATCCACACCAGAAGCTTGCCTCCTATCTCATGGCTCTTTAAATTTCTCAGGAGTCTCTCATCAGGAACTTTGTCAAAAGCTTTCTGAAAATCTAGGTACACTACATCAACTGGCTCATCATTATCCATGCCTTCAAAGAAATGAAGCAAATTGTTGAGGCAAGACTTCCCTTGGCGGAACCCATGCTGACTCTGTCCCATTAAACCATGTTTATCTATATGCTCCATAATTTTATTCTTTATAATAGTTTCCACTGTTTTGCCCAGCACTGAAGTCAGGCTTCCCGGTCTGTAATTTCTCGGATCACCCCTGGATCCCTTTTTAAAAATCCAGTCTTCATACACTAAGGATGATTTTAACAGGATACAGATCATTAACAGCAGATCATCAATTTCATGTTTGAATTTAGAGAATGACACAGGGATGGGGGATCTGCAATAATGTGCGGTAAATCCGCGGTAAAAGGAAAAAACCTGGCTATTTACCGTGGGAGCAAAACCGTTCCCGGTCCAGCGTCTTCGGGTCTGCCTTCCTCCCTCCCTCCCGCAGTAACTGTACCTTATGCAGCCAGGCAGTGGTGTGCTGGAGCTGGCTTGCATGAGCTGTTTGTTAATTTTTTAAGAATTTTGGGACAACCAGCTTCCAAAATTTAGGCTCAGGTCCCTTCTCGGCATCGTTGTCCTCCTCCTCCTCCTCTCCTGTGGCTTGTTCCAGTGGCGTAGCTACGGGGGGGCCTCTGGGGCTCAGCCCCACCCCCAACAATAGTGGCCAGCCAGGCGGTTTTTTGCTTCCTCATGCTCCATGTGCTCCCTGTCCCCGCAGTCAGGCAGCTGAGCTCTCCCTCCCTTCCTTCGGGTCCGGCTGGTTATCTCCACTGCTTCGGTTGAAAGTAATCTCTGACATACCAGACACAAAGATAGTTAGCGCTTAGATGTAATTTATGAAAGGATGACAGAGGGAATGTGATTTTATAAAATGATGAGTGGGGTCGAACAGTTACTTAACTTTTCAAACAATACAAAAAGAGGACTCTCCGTGCAATTAAAGAGCAGCAGGTTGAGAATTCCGGTTGTCCTGATCTTGCCGCATCTACGTCAAACAGACGTCTTAGCTATCAAGAAGAAAGTCACAGGGAGGGACGCTAGTGAGACTTGAGAAGCATGGCAGCCTGATTTCACAGCTCCCAGTTTTTCGAGCCAGAATCCTGAGTTTAACATCTTTTCAGTGGAGTGGAGGAGTAGCCTAGTGGTTAGTGCAGTGGACTTTGATCCTGGGGAACTGAGTTCGATTCCCATTGCAGCTCCTTGTGACTCTAGGCAAGTCACTTAACCCTCCATTGCCCCTGGTACAAAATAAGTACCTGAATATATGTAAACCACTTTGAATGTAAAAACCTCAGAAAGGTGGTATATCAAGTCCCATTTCCCTTTCCCTTCCCTTTTCAGACATTTTTACCATCTTTCTTTGGTTGGATTATATTATCTACTCTTGGACTCTATGGCTGGACGACACTCCAAGATCGATCCGACCACAATCCCACTCCCAGCGTCTAAATGACATAAACAAGATCCTCGTTCACCCACCAAGATAGCGACGGAACCCGATTCAGAAATTTCATTGCACACTATTATGGAAAAACTCTTCTCTATAAAAAGTCTCTTGCAGGACACCCAAAACTCACTGTCAGATATAAATATCTGACATCAAAACTCACCTTGCTACAACAGACGTTCAAACAGAAGCTTTAGAAAACAAGTACGAAGAGCAAGAAAATCTGATTGGAAGTCTACAAACCCCCCCCCCCCCCCAAAAAATAGAAATAGATACTCTGAAAAAACTACTACTACTACTACTACTATTTAGCATTTCTATAGCGCTACAAGGCATACGCAGCGCTGCACAAACATAGAAGAAAGACAGTCCCTGCTCAAAGAGCTTACAATCTAGTAGACAAAAAAAATAAATAAAGTAAGCAAATCAAATCAATTAATGTGAACGGGAAGGAAGAGAGGAGGGTAGGTGGAGGCGAGTGGTTACAAGTGGTTACGAGTCAAAAGCAATGTTAAAGAGGTGGGCTTTCAGTCTAGATTTAAAGGTGGCCAAGGATGGGGCAAGACATAGGGGCTCAGGAAGTTTATTCCAGGCGTAGGGTGCGGCGAGACAGAAGGCGCGAAGTCTGGAGTTGGCAGTAGTGGAGAAGGGAACAGATAAGAAGGATTTATCCATGGAGCGGAGTGCACGGGAAGGGGTGTAGGGAAGGACGAGTGTGGAGAGATACTGGGGAGCAGCAGAGTGAATACATTTATAGGTTAGTAGAAGAAGTTTGAACAGGATGCGAAAACGGATAGGGAGCCAGTGAAGGGTCTTGAGGAGAGGGGTAGTATGAGTAAAGCGACCCTGGCGGAAGATGAGACGGGCAGCAGAGTTTTGAACCGACTGGAGAGGGGAGAGGTGACTAAGTGGGAGGCCAGCAAGAAACAGATTGCAGTAGTCTAAACGAGAGGTGACAAGGGTGTGGATGAGGGTTTTGGTAGAGTGCTCGGAAAGAAAGGGGCGGATTTTACGGATGTTGTAAAGAAAGAAACGACAGGTCTTGGCAATCTGCTGGATATGAGCAGAGAAGGAGAGAGAAGAGTCAAAGATGACCCCAAGGTTTCGAGCTGAGGAGACAGGGAGCATGAGAGAGCCATCAACAGAAATAGAAAACGGGGGGAGCGGGGAGGTGGGTTTGGGGGGGAAAATGAGAAGCTCGGTTTTGGTCATATTTAATTTCAGGTGGCGTTGAGACATCCAGACAGCAATGTCAGACAAGCACGCTGAAACTTTGGTTTGGATGCAAGGTGAGATATCAGGGGTAGAAAGGTAGATTTGAGAGTCATCAGCATAGAGATGGTAGGAAAAGCCATGGGATGAGATTAATGAGCCAAGGGAAGAAGTGTAGATAGAAAAGAGGAGGGGACCAAGAACAGAACCCTGAGGTACGCCGACAGGCAGAGGGATAGAAGTAGAAGAGGATCCACCAGAGTGAACACTAAAGGTGCGGAGGGAGAGGTAGGAAGAGAACCAGGAAAGGACAGAGCCCTGGAATCCAAGTGAGGACAGGGTATCGAGAAGTATGCTGTGATCGACAGTGTCAAAAGCAGCGGAAAGATCAAGAAGAATGAGGATGGAATATTGACCTCTGGATTTAGCCAGTAATAGGTCATTGGAGACTTTAGTAAGCGCAGTTGGAAGATCTGAATAGTGGATCCAGAAGAAATAATATTCGCCTAATTGGTCTGACTGAAGGATCTGAAGGCTCAAACCCGAGCGACTTCATTGCAATGCTGCTCTCGTCTTGATCCCACTCAGGAAATTGAAATTGAACGGGCGCACAGAGCACCATCTTTTAAGCCCGCAAATCAAAAATCTCCAAGACCTGTGATCTTCAGACTTTTGCGTTATCCACTGACGTTAACTATCCTACAAAGGGCTAAGTTGAAGGCTCCTCGTGTTTTCAAAGGAATGAAAATCTCCATTTACCCAGATCTTAACAAACCCACAGTACAAAGAAGAAAAGTCTTCCTCAGCTTCAGAGATCGTCTGTGACAATATTGACGCTCAATTCAAGCTTTTCTATCCAGCCAGAATGCGAGTGACGGTACACAACATGACTCGTAACTTTGATGATCCCGACCAACTGAGGATCTTTTTGGACTCCTTCAAAAAGTAAAATGATGATTCAGGTGTAGTTTTCTATTCAAGCTTCCTCTGGTACTGCATATCTATGCATTATGTTCTCATTCACTGTCCTATAAGCATTTATAGATCTCCCTAAAATATATTTAAATGTATTTTGCCTTCTGTCTGAATTGATGTAAACTCACTGTATAATATATGCTTGGGAGACTCGGCTGCTTCCACTTCCCAGATTATATTTCACCTCAGCAGGCTTGCCTGCTGATTACTTAGCGCTTTTGTGCTTTGTTTTCTAGCATTTAATGTTGGCTTTCAATTTTAACATACCATGCATCACTATGTATATTCTCTTGTTAACTCATAACTTGATAGCTGTTCTCATTAAAATACCTGTCAGCTCCTTTATCACTACTACTACTACTATTTAGCATTTCTATAGCGCTACAAGGCATACGCAGCGCTGCACAGAATCTCCCATTATAAATTTAATGAAAAATTTCTCTTTCCTCAGCGACCCTCCAGACCGGTCAAGACGCTTGGGTTATGCACTCCTACCAGCAGAGGGAGACTGAGAAACACTGAGCTTTGGGTACTGTATATATAACCTGTGCAGACCCCCAACTAGCCAGTATTTTCTCAGTCTCAGCAGAGGTAGAAGTACAGTCTGTGCAGTCTTCCTAGTCTGGTGAGGTAAAGGAAAAAAAAAAACAACAAAGAAAGGGGAGATATTTTATAACTGGGATTTTTCTCCTATTTCAGAAGCCTGTGCATGGTTTAAAAAAATAAAGTGTACTTTTGGGGGTGTGGGGCCGGTGGGGCCCACTTTTTTCCCCCTTGGGGTGTTACACCTGCTAGTCGGGTCCCTCCCCCTATGCTGCTCTCAGGTGGTGACAGTTTGTGCCTCGGCTCCTAGGTCTGCCCAGAAACCTTGAATGCCTCACGGTCAGCAGCTGTCAAGCTCCCTGTTACTTTAATAAATAACTGAACGGAGAGCAGTGCCGTCTTAGAAGTTTGCCTGGCCGGAAGAGCAGTTCTTTCTTTGGCAGCAGGTCGGCGTTTTCAGTGCAGGATTCATCTCTCCCTCCGATTCCGAGGATGTCGGCTGCTTCGGTGCTGTGCGTGCTGGCGCCGAATCATCGAAACGCCGGGAGGTCAGTGTAAGCACTGCGGACAGCAGAAGCAGTTATCCGCGGCCCCCTCCCTCCGAGTTGGTAGCAGAGGCCCCGATAGCGTCTGCGGCCCCGAGTGCATCGGGCTCGCAGACGGTAGCATCGGAGGCGGGTGCTGTTTCGGCGGGAACGGCCGCCATTTTGAATTCAGCTCGTCCAGCGGAACCTGGGGGTTTTGGGCTTGTTGCTCCTTTTGTTAGTCAGGCTGTGGTAAATGAAGGTCTAGGAGGGGGGTTTCTTTTCCTCCGGATTTCGTTTGAACTCTATATCAGGCCTGGAAATCGGGACCCCCCCCCCCCCCAGCTGGAGGTTACAGGAGGGGTAGTCCCGTTATTTCTAAAAGACCCCGTTTAGAGGACACAGAAGACGTGGATTTTTATTATTCACCTTCAGGTTCTGAGGGTCCTCTGAGTGACATTGGGGAGCTAGATAGTTTTGAGGGTTCTCAGGAACCGGAGTGCGTTCTCCCTGGGGAGGATCCCTCAGTGGTCCGAATTTTTAATAGAGACGAACTGGCGGAACTTATAGATCAGGTTTCTGCTACTCCTAAGTTTGAGCATGCTGAGATTCCAATGGCAGAGGCGAAGCAAGTGGATCCTTTGGTTAAAGGTATTCAGCATAAGGCGCGGTCCTTTCCTATGAATAAAGATCTCCGGGAGATGATTTCTCAGGAGTGGCTATCGCCTGATTCCCCATGTAAAGTGTCTAGGGCAGTGGTGAGGCTTTATCCTCTCCCTCAGGAGGATAGGGATTCTTTGAAAGCTCCCACGGTGGATGCAGTAGTTACGGCGGTGACTAAGGCTACGGCTATTCCCGTAGACGGCGGGGCCGCGCTCCGTGACCAGGATAGGAAGTTAGAATCTTTTCTTAAACGAAGCTTTGATTTATCTGCTCTAGCCCTCCAGGCTTCGGTTTGCGGGGGTTTGGTAGCTCGAGCTTGTTTTCGCTGGGCCGAGAAACTCCTTGATGATTCGGTGGATATCAGGGTTTCTGGGGTCCAAGAGTTAGCCAACTTAGAAATGGGTTCATCCTTTTTGTCTGATGCGCTTTATGATTTGTTGCGGGCTTCAGCCAAGAATATGGCGCTGTTAGTTGGAGCGCATAGGGCTCTTTGCGAGGTTGGGTCGCAGATGCAGCCTCCAAGGCTAAATTGTGTTCTCTGCCCTTTAAAGGATCTTTGGTATTTGGTGAGGATTTAGATAAACTGGTACGTGGTCTTAGTGAGACTAAACTTGCTCGGCTTCCGGAATTTCGTCCCAAATCGGGGTCTAGAGGATCGTCCTTGCATGGCCACTTTAGGGAAGCTCATCGTTATAGACCGGGTAGATCTAGTGGGTCGTTTTTTTCAGCGCACCCAGTCCTTTCGAGGGGACCGTCGTGGAGCGCGTGATTTCTCCTCGGGAGGTCCTAGTTCAGGGCGCAATCCCCAATGAAGGTGTGGGGGCCCAGCCTCTGGTGCGGATAGGTGCTCGGCTGAGACAGTTTTACCAGAGTTGGGTCCAGATCACGCAAGACCAGTGGGTCCTAGAGGTGGTTCGAAACGGTTACGTGTTGGAGTTCGAAGGTTTGCTTCCCAAGTTCTATCTGGAGTCCCCGTGTTGGTCGCCTGTCAAGAGGACGGCAGTTCGTGACACCTTGCTTCGTTTGATCAGTCTCGGAGCAGCGGTTCCTGTTCCCCCTGGGCAGCAAGGAACAGGTTGCTATTCGATTTATTTTGTGGTCCCAAAAAGGAGGGTCCTTTTGGCCTATTTTAGATCTCAAAAGGGTCAATTCAGTGCTAAAGGTTCCCTCCTTTCGCATGGAGACGTTGCATTCGGTCATTGTAGCAGTTCGGAGTGGGGAGTTCCTCACTTCACTAGATTTGACAGAGGCTTATCTGCACATTGGATTCCCATCAGCGTTTTCTTCGTTTTTCCGTCTTAGGCAAGCATTTTCAGTTTTGTGCGCTGCCTTTCTGTCTTGCGACAGCTCCCCGCACCTTTTCCAAGATTATGGTAGTGGTGGCGGTGGCATTGCGGAGGCAGGGCATTTTGGTGCACCCTTATCTCGACGATTGGTTGATTCGGGTCAAGTCCAAGACGGAGAGCGAAGTAGCTACAGCTCAAGTGGTGCATTTTTTTGGAGTCCTTTGGTTGGGTGGTGAATCTGTCCAAGAGTCATCTCAGTCCGTCGCAGTCTCTGGAATATCTGGGGGTTCTATTCGATACGGTAAAGGGCAGGGTATTTTTACCGCCCCTTCGGATTCTCAAGCTGCAGGATCAGATTTGTTGATTTCTTGCGGAGCGAATGCCGACGGCCCGTGCTTACCTTCAAGTTCTGGGTATGATGGTGGCAGCCATAGATGTAGTTCCGTGGGCCAGGGCGCATATGCAACAGTTGCAGTCAGATCTTTTGAGCCGTTGGGCTCCTCAAACGCAGGAGTTGGAGATGCGTTTGCCATTGTCCAGAATTCCTTGTTGCAGCTTGTGCTGGTGGCTCCACATAGGCAACTTGAAAAAGGGAATGCCTTTATAATCCCCAGCATGGATAGTACTCACTACAGATGCCAGTCTCAGGCTGGGGAACTCATTGTCTCGGTCAAGTAGCCCAAAGTCGGTGGTCTTGGGAGGAAGCTCAGTAGTCCATCAACCGGTTGGAGACTCGGGCCATTCGTTTGGCTCTTCAGTTCTTCCAGGTTCTCCTTCTCGGCAAGGTGGTCAGAGTTCTTTGCGACAATGTCATGGCCGTGGCTTATGTCAACCATCAAGGGGGCACAGAGAGCCGAGCGGTCCCAGAAGAGGCGGTGCTTTTGTTTCTCTGGGCAGAACTTCATCTTCAGGCTCTTTCGGCAGGACATGTAGCTGGGGTGGACAATGTGGACGTAGATTTTCTGAGCAGGCATACTCTGGATCCTGGAGAGTGGGCTCTCCATTGGTCAGTGTTCAGTCGTATTGTGTTGGAATGGGGTCTTCCAGTGATGGATCTCATGGTGACAGCAGGCAATGCACAAGTCCATCGGTTTTTCAGTTGCAGGAGTTACTGTATGTTTTTCTGCCGTGGCCCCTAGTCGGTTGAGTGGTTCAGCTCATCGAGTGTCACTCGGGTCTGGTGATGTTGGTTGCTCCAAATTTTCGTGGTACGGAGATCTGGTGCTTCCAGCTGAAGTGGATCCGATTTCTTTGACAGAGGAGGTTCTTTTGTGTCAAGGTCCAATTGTAATGCCAGATCCGTCTCCTTTCTCTCTTATGGCTTGGCTCTAGAGAGGCAAATGCTGAGAAAGAAAGGGTTTTCTTCTAGAGTTATCGCTACGATGTTGAGTTCTCGCAAGCTGTCCACTTCTCGGGCGTATGTTCGTGTCTGGAAACTTTTTGAGCACTGGTGTCAAGATCGGGATTTTGTTCCTCGTCGTGCTTCAATTGCGGAAGTCTTGGATTTTTTGCAGGATGGGTTGGACAGGGGTTTGGCCTTGTCTGCTTTGAAGGTGCAGGTGGCGGCCTTGTCTTGTTTCTGGGGAAGGATTCAGGGCAAGTCCTTAGCCTCTTCGCCTGATGTGATTCGTTTCCTGAAAGGGGTCAAGTTGCTTTGCCCTCCTCACTGTTGATTGGTTCCTCCATGGGATCTGAATCTTGTTTTGGATGCTTTGGTTCGGCCTCCTTTTGAGCCTTTGGTTTCGGCTTCTGTTAAAGATCTTTCCTTGAAGGCTGTGTTTTTGGTGGCCATTACGTCACCACGGAGGGTGTCGGAGCTTCATGCTTTGTCTGTAGGGTCCCTTTCTTGTCTTTTTCCAAGGAAAAGGTTTCTTTACGACCAGTGCCTTCATTTTTGCCTAAGTTGGTTTCCAGTTTTCATGTGAATCAGGCGATTTCTTTGCCAGTTCTAGGGGATCCGGCAGGAGATCCAGAGCAATGTCGTCTCGCAAAGCTTGATGTTCGGCAGGTATTACGTTGTTATCTAAAGAGAACTCAGGAGTTCAGGACTTCGGATCGGTTGTTTGTTCTGTATGGCGGGGCCAGGAAGGGTGCAGCCGCTTCCAAGGCAACTATAGCCCGGTGGTTAAAGGAGGCGATTGCATCTGCCTATTTATTGAAGGGTCGTGAGGTACCTCAGGTATTTACAGCTCACTCCACTAGGGGAGTGGGGGCCTCCTGGGCGGAAAATAGTATGATCCCTCCGCTGGATATTTGTCGGGCGGCTGTTTGGTCTTCCTTACATTCCTTTGTGAAACATTATAGGATTGATGTGCATGCAAAGGAAGAGGCAAGTTTTGGTGCAGCAGTTTTGACCTCTGTCCTTCGGGGGTCCTGCCCATAGATGTTTACTGCTTTGGTACGTCCCAAGTCTTGACCGGTCTGGAGGGTCACTGAGGAAGGTGAAATTAGATCTTACCTGCTAATTTTCTTTCCTCTAGACCCTCCAGACCGGTCAAGAACCCGCCCTGTTTATAGTTATTGCCAGGAGCTGTTGTTTTGAATGTTACTTTCTTGCAGCTGATGATTGTTATATAAATATATTCAGACTTTAATTGCCAGGTACTATTTCTGGTGTGAGTTTGGTTCAGGTTTGGCTCTGTTTCTGGCCTGACTAGGGGGCATGCGATGAAACTACAGTGTAGTAAATTTATGTTTAAATCTTTTTTATTAATGTACATCGACTTAAGTTTAACAATTGTCAATATATTGCATATAACCCAAAAACAGTCGAACAACTATCCCAGTAAATAAACACAGTTGTAGATATACATGTCTTTTTCATTTCCCCCCATCCTCCCTCCCCATGCCACACATCAGTGTTGTTATTCTTATAGAGATAATGTAACTTTACAACATGACTTGTCCTACCTATGTACTTTATCAAAAACCTCTCCCCCCTTCCCCCAACCCCCCTCCCTCCTTCCCTCTTACCTACCTCTTTAACCCCTCCCTCCCCCAAATATCAACCCTCCCCATCCCTTTCCCCCTCCCTAACCCTCCCTGCCTCTCGTCCTCTGTTTAAGACTCTATAAGTTCAAGAGGTAACTCCTGGCCGGAGCTGACAAAGTGTTCCAGAAGGGGGACCATATCTGTTGTAATTCTTCGCCTGCACTCGAGTTCATGTCCTTGACTCCTATTCGTTCCATACGCATCAAGTGTATCATCTGCGTGCGCCATTGTGTCACTGTGGGATATTTGTGCGTCAGCCATTCTTTCAGTTTGACTTGTCTGGCGACCACAACAGCTTTACTGATGAAATTTTTATATCCTTTTGGAATCGGGTGTCTAATTTTAAAATGACCAAATAATAACATCGGTTCACATTCCCACTGCTGTCGCCATAATGTGGATATATTCTGCACCAAATCTTTCCAAAATGTTTGTATTCCTTTACAGGACCAAAACATGTGGCCCAATGTTGCGCCATCTGATTTACATTTGGGGCATTCTCCCCATGGCGAGAGTCCCATATAGAAAGCTCTTCGGGGTGGTATATTAAGACGGAAAACAAATTTATACTGTTGTTCCCAGTGTCCCACCCAGACCGAGCGTTTGGGAATGGACAAGACAAATGTCTTAATTGTTTCTGTTGTTATGTTAACTTTCAAGTCTTGTTGCCAGTCAACCTCCAATTTTTTATAGTTTGGTTCTGGCATTGTATCTCTGATGTGTTTATGATAAAAGGATAGAGGCACTTTCTGTTGCGCCTCCAATGAAAGGGCTGCCGAGAGTTCTTCCTGAACATCCTCTGCCAAATGCTCCCAACGTAATGATGTCACATAGTGTTTCAACTGAGCATAATAAAAAATCTCTGTGTCCGGCAATGTAAATTCCTCCTTCAAAACTGAGAAGGGTTTCATGCGTCCCTCCTCTGTAACCACTTGCAATACATACTTTATTCCCCTTCTCTCCCACCTGTGAAAGACTGAGTACAGCTGCCCTGGGATAAATGCCATGTTATCACATATGGGGAGGAATGGGGTTACTTTTGGGGTAAATTTGTGCATACGACAGACCCATCTCCATGCTGCTTGAGCCGTCTGCACAATACCAGTTTCTCTCAATATGACTGGAATACGGACTCCGGTCCCGTGCAAGTAATTACTAAAATGCACCCCTGGCGTTAATTGCAATTCTAGGTCTGTGTTGGAATATTCTTGGGTAGATCTGAACCAATCATTTATGTGTCTCATGCCGCATGCCACATTGAAATATCTTATACTAAGCAGTCCCAGCCCCCCATGTTCCACCGGGATCTGCAATGACTCTATTGAAAGGCGCGCCCTCTTTCCCTGCCACAGGAATCTCTGTATCAGTGCGTTTAATTTTTTCTCATCTGACCTTCTTAAATATACTGGTATTGTCTGCAATACATACAGCCATCTAGGGATAATCACCATATTATATAATGCGATTCTTCCCCTCAGAGAGAGTGGCAATGAAGCCCAAGTTGCAAGACTTAACTCAGTATCTTTGACCATTCGACGTATGTTTTGTTCATATAGTTTTGTGAGGTCTGAGGGAATGCGCACTCCTAAGTATTTAATTGTTTCTGTTGCCCTCTGCAGTGGCATGGTCCCACCCACAACTGTTGGCGTTTCTGGGCCTAATGTGAGAACATAGGACTTAGCTTTGTTTAATTTGAACCCTGATAACTGGCCATACTGATCTATGCTTTCCAACAGCACTTCTAATGATTGATCTGGGTTTGCTAGGGTTATCATCAGATCATCTGCATAGGCTAAGATCTTCACCTCCTGATTTGCTACCTTTACACCCTCAATTTCCTTTACAGCTTTCACCACTCTTAACAGCGGTTCCAGCGCCAATATAAAGAGCAAGGGCGACAACGGGCAACCTTGCCGTGTTCCTTTCTCGATTGTAAACTCCTCTTCACTGATCCCATTCACTATCACCTTCGCCCTTGGGTTGCAATATAGAGCCTTAACAGCTTGTACAAACCAGCCCTGTATGCCCATACTTTCTAAAGTTGAGAACAGGAAGTCCCACCTCACATGGTCAAATGCCTTTTCTGCATCTAAACTAATCACCATAGCAGACTCTCCCTTGTTGTGGCAGGAGGCTATTGCAAGTAATAACTTCCTAACATTATGTGTTGCCTGTCGCCTCCGCACAAACCCCACCTGTTCTGGGCCTATAAGCATGGGTAGCCACTGGGCCAATCTCTCAGCCAGAATCTTAGCAAGCAACTTCACGTCTAAATTTAGCAGTGAAATCGGCCTGTAAGAGCCCTACTTCATCGGCCGGTTTACCGGGCTTGGGAATCATTGTGATAAGCGCCGTGTTTGTATGTAGGGGAAATTCCCCGGTGTTTACTATCTCTTCATGATATTCCAAAAGGGATGCCAGCGCATCTGGGGGTAACATTTTGTAGTATTCCCCAGAATACCCATCTGGGCCCGGTGCTGAGTGTCGTTTTAGGGATTTCACCGCCTTCTGTATCTCTAACAATGTTATTGGACTATTTAACCCATCTAATCCTTCTTGGGGTATCTGATCTAGTCCTGCATTCTTGAGGTACTCAGAGAGGTGTTTATTCGCCGGCCCCTGTTCTACCGAGTATAACTTAGCAAAGTACTCAGTGAACATCTTCCCGATTCCTTTCCTATCTGTAATTATGTTCCCACGCGTGTCCTTTAGTGCCGCTACTGACCTGGGTCCCCCCCAGTTTTTAACGAGCCGTGCTAAGAGTCTCCCTGGTCGGTTCCCGAATCTCTGCAACTTATATTTGTAGTACAGTGCAGATTTGTTCTCTCTCTCATGTAAAAGTGAATTAAGTGCCACTTGTGCAGCTTTCAAGTTTTCTAGTGTTACTCGGGTCGGGTGTTGTATATGTTTTTGTTTGGCTCTTTTCATTTGCTCCTCCAAATTTAGTATGGCTTGTGCCCCTATCTTCTGCTTACGGCTACAAAAGGCGATAATCTCCCCCCTTAGTACTGCCTTCGAGGCTGACCAAAACAGTGTGGGTTAGCTATGTGCATGTACTTTATTATTCTCTGCATAGTCCTCCCATTTTTCTTTTAAATGCTTTTGAAATTGGGGGTCCGTGGCCAGGTGAGCTGGGAAGCGCCAGCCCCTCCCTCCCCTCTCATTGGCCAACACTTCCAAGTCTATCCATATTAACGCATGGTCAGAAATCACCTCGGGACCAATAGTTGCGGTTCTTACCTGAGGGAACATTGTGCGTTCTACTAAAATGTAGTCTAGTTGGGCTAATGTGCCGTGAGCCCTGGACCTATGTGTAAAATCCTTTTCCCCCGGATGTAATGTTCTCCAAACATCTATAAGATCAAGAGCCTGAGAGAGGGCCCGAAACTCCTGTACTCTATTTCCCGCGTAATGCTGGGATGTGGGGTTCGTGCAGTCAATCTCGGGATCTGCTACCATGTTAAGGTCTCCCATTATGACCATTTGCTTATTGTGATTCCCCAAACAGTGACCTATAATTGTTTTATAAAACTGTGGATCATGTGTCGTTGGTCCATAAATTCCCACCAAGATGAATTCAATGCCTTGTAACCACACTTGCAGCATTATGTAGTTTCCTTGCACCCCTTTAGCCAACATTTGAGCTTTATAATTTAGCCCCTTCCTAAACAATACTGCTACTCCCCCTCGCCTACCCTGTGGAGTCGCCGCAAAACTCTCCCCTACCCAGGACCTCTTTAATTTAGCATGCTCTACCTCTGTGAGTCGGGTTTCTTGTAGACACACTAGCAAGCTCATTTTCAAAGCACTTAGCCTCCCAAAGTTCCATAGAAACCTATGGAACTTAGCCTCCCAAAGTGCTTTGAAAATATGCCTATATGTCTGCTTTGTGTCGCTTTAATTCTGTCAATATTTTAGATCTTTTTATGGGGGAACTAATGCCCCCCACATTCCAGGACACTAATCTGACCGGCATAATGCTGCTTGTTTAATATAAACTGGATTGTCACCTTCTCTGGGTTTTCTTTCTAATTTGCTCTCAGCCCTGCCCAGGTTTTTTATCACTTGGGCTATTCTGTGCAGTGTCATGTTCTCTACTGCTCCCCTAATCCCACCGTGCCACCTCAGTCTTTCGCTTTGTATTGCCCCCTTTTTACATCTACTTCTTCTTACCCACAACCAGGTCCCCTCTCTACTATACCAATACTTGGACGAGTTCCCCCCCCTTTCCCCCATCCCCCACCCCTTCCTACGGTCTCCCTTCTCTCCTCTACCCCTTCCTGTTCCGCAAGCTACTTACGGATTTGGTATTCCGGATTCTGCAGAGGGAGTCCCCACTCTCCTCTAAACAATTAAATTATTACCAGTCACCTTTTTCAATCATATGGTACTGCTTCTTTTTCTTCCGCCCTCCATTAATGTCGCTCATGACTTTTTACCAAGTTTTTGATCAGTTGTAAAGGCCTGAGCTTCTGCCACGTTTTGAAAGTGCTTCCACGTGTCCTGATGTCGTATCTTCAAATGTGCGGGATACATCAATGCAAATTTTACATTCTTTTGTGCCAATTCCGCACATATCGGGTGGAACGCCCGCCTCTGCTCTTGTACTTTCTGAGAGAAATCTTGAAAAATCATTATCTTCTGCCCTTCAAAGCGTAAAGACTCTCTTTTCTGGCGGAATCCTTGTAGTATCTCCACTTTGTGTCGAGAATTCATGAGTTTTGCCACTACTACTCTGGGGCGCTGGGAATTTTCCATTCGGCGCCCTACTCTGTGGGCTCTCTCGATAACCAAGTGGCCTGTGGAATCAGTCAGCGCTAGTTCTTTTGAAAGCCAGTTTTCCAGCCAGTCCGACAGGTTTCTATCCTGTATCCGCTCAGGGATCCCCACTATCCTTATGTTGTTCCTCCTGGACCTGTTTTCTAGGTCTTCCAGCTTAGCAGCGTGTTCCGCCAGCTGTTGTTGTAGTTGAGCAATGTCGGGGCCCTGTGCACGTGTATCATCTTCGAGCGCCGCAACTCTCACCTCAAGGTCCCCCGCTCTAGTCTCCAGTCCGTCGAGCCCAGTTTGAATGGCCTCCAGGCGTTTAGACAGTGCATCCCAGCGCGGATCCATCGCGCGAACCACCGCTGCCGTTAGTTGTTCTAGTTGCATCTCTGTGAATGCCGGCGCCGCGACCGCGGAGCCGTCCGCCATTTTGTTTTCTCCACCTCCAGCTTTTCCCCTCGTTTTCGTGCCGGTTTTCTGCGCCATTTCAGTGGGGGATTTATGGACGAACTTGTCCATGCAGCCAGTCACCTAGGAGGGCGTTTTGTACGCGATGTGACTTTTTAATTATCCGATTTAGAGCGGGGGTTCCCGGAGCTTCAAACAGCTGCTGCCGCTTCGCTCACTGCATAACCGGAAGTCAGTGTAGTAAATTTAAAACAAATCAGAGAAAACTTTTCTTCACCCAACGTACAATTAAACTCTGGAATTCGTTGCCGGAGAAAGTGGTGAAGGCGGTTAGCTTAGCAGAGTTTAAAAAGGGGTTGGACGGTTTCCTAAAGGACAAGTCCATAAACCGCTACTAAATGGACTTGGGAAAAATCCACAATTCCAGGAATAACATGTATAGAATGTTTGTACGTTTGGGAAGCTTGCCAGGTGCCCTTGGCCTGGATTGGCCGCTGTCGTGGACAGGATGCTGGGCTCGATGGACCCTTGGTCTTTTCCCAGTGTGGCATTACTTATGTTCTTATGTAAGAGACCCATCTCAATAGGTCAGATTGTATGAGCCTACAAGACAAATTCTACTCTCTTGCTAGTCTCTCACCTGTTTCTTGAAAACATAACGGTGTAGCTATTTTAATCTGTAAATTTTTACAGCTTTGTGTTGAAAAACAACTTTCTGACAATGAAGGCAGATGGGTAATACTTAAATTATCTTTACAAAACTAGAATCTCTCGTTAGTTAATTTATATGTTCCAAATGTTGATTCTCCTGTGTTTTTTCACAACATAATCTCAGAGATTGCTTCATTTGGTTCTCAGAATATAGTGATAGGTGGTGATTTCAATCAAATACAAGACCTTATTTTAGACAGAAAATCTAAATGTCCCCTTAGACCTACCAAAACCCTAGCAAAAATCCAAGATTTAAAACCCACTCTAGGATTGGTTGATCCGTGGCGTCTTTTTCATCCCACTGAGAGACATTTCACTTTCTATTCATCCCCACATGGTAGTTACTCCAGAATTGATTATTTTCTTATCTCCTTCTCGTTGTTATCCATTACCAATAATGCTGAACTACTCAGTAAAACCTTATCTGACCATTCTCCAATATCTCTCACCCTTGATGATATAACGGTCAATCATCAAAATCCATCATGGAGATTCAACTCCATAAGGTTACAAGATGAAGATTCTGTTCAATATATCAAAACCAAATTATTAGAATTTTATGAATTTAATCCTGTTGAAGATTATAAGGCTCTTACATGGTGGAATGCTTTAAAATCTAGTTATTCAGCTGGGAAAAGTTTTGAAAGGAAAAATGATTTGGCAGATAAAATCTCTCACGTTAAAACCCTGGAAAATAGATTTCTGGATGTTAACGACCCGGCTACTCTCCTTACTTTACAATCACTAAAATATGACCTCAATACGGCTCTCTCCGAAGAAGCTTTAGAAATAATTCACCTTCAAAAATCTACTATGTACGCAGAAGATAACAAAGGAAGTCACCTTTTAGCTCAATATCTAAAAGCTAAGATGAACAAGAAGAAAGACTAAGGAGGCTAGGGCTATACAGCTTGGAGAAGAGACGGCTGAGGGGAGACATGATAGAGGTATATAAAATAATGAGTGGAGTGGAACAGGTGGATGTGAAGCGTCTGTTCACGCTTTCCAAAAATACTAGGACTAGGGGGCATGCGATGAAACTACAGTATAGTAAATTTAAAACAAATCGGAGAAAATTTTTCTTCACCCAACGTGTAATTAAACTCTGGAATTCGTTGCCGGAGAAAGTGGTGTAGGCGGTTAGCTTAGCAGAGTTTAAAAAGGGGTTGGATGGATTCCTAAAGGACAAGTCCATAAACCGCTACTAAACGGACTTGGAAAAATCCAAAATTCCAGGAATAACATGTATAGAATGTTTGTACGTTTGGGAAGCTTGCCAGGTGCCCTTGGCCTGGATTGGCCGCTGTCATGGACAGGATGCTGGGCTCGATTGACCCTTGGTCTTTTCCCAGTATGGCATTACTTATGTATAGAATATCCCAAATCACTGACTTTGATGATATCGCATATACCAGTGATAATGGCATTACCCAGCAATTTCAAAACTATTATAAGAAGCTATATGACTCTGAAATTCAGTTCTCCAAAGAATCCTTCCAACAATTTGTAAAGGATCTTCATCGCCCTTTAGTCACCACCTTTCCAAAACTCTTAATTAGATAAACCTTTCTCTCCACAAGAATTAATAGACGCCATTAAATCTCTTCCCAAAGGGAAATCTCCTGGGAATGATGGCTTTACTGCCGAATTTTACCAAAATTTGCAGATTTATTGATCCCCAAATTGGATATTATCTATAAATCTTTAATCTCTGATAATCAGCAATCTGGTTCCTTTTTCCAATTCACTATAATTGTCATTCCAAAACTCGATAGAGATTTAAGTAAAGTTGCGAACTATCGCCCTACTTCATTAATAAATATTGACAACAAAATATATGCAAAAATCCTGGCTCTACGCCTACAAAACACTCTCCCTGAGCTTATACATAGAGACCAGAACGGTTTCACTCCTAATAGATTGGCTAATGATAACTCAAGACTGTTGGAATATTCTTGCATTTACAGAAAATATCAAAGAACCTTATGTAGCTGTTTCACTTGATGCCAAAAAAGCAATTGATAGAATTGAATGGCCTTATCTTTTTCGTGTGTTAAAATGGTTCAATTTTAGCCCTCAATTTATTAAGATGGTTCAACTTCTCTCAATAAAAATATAAAAAAAAACAAAAGAAGAAGAAGAAAATCACAGTACAATAAATGAAACATTGATTACGTTTACTCAGACAAGGCAAGACCCGAACAACCACAACATGACGCCTGCCACGGAAGCCTAAGAGAATGTAGAAAGGTTGTTTTACCTGCAGTGCATAATTAAGCTGTTCGTTGTACCAGAGGATGTGGTCAAAGGAACTACAATAGAGGGGTTCAAAAGAGGAAAATCCATAAAAATATTTGTAGTCAGGTAACATAGTAACATAGTAGATGACGGCAGAAAAAGACCTGTACGGTCCATCCAGTCTGCCCAAGAAGATAAATTCATATGTGCTACTTTTTTATTTGTACTGTCCTCTTCAGGGCACGGACCGTATAAGTCTGGCCAGCTCTATCCCCGCCTCCCAACCACCAGCTGTGGCACAGACCCTATAAGTCTGCCCAGCACTATCCCTGCCTCCCAACCACCAGCTCTGGCACAGACCCTATAAGTCTGCCCAGCACTATCACCGCCTCCCAACCACCAGCCCCGGCACAGACCGTATAAGTCTGCCCAGCATTATCCCTGCCTCCCAACCTCCAGTCCCACCTCCCACCACCAGCTCTGGCACAGACCGTATAAGTCTGCCCAGCACTATCCTCGCCTCCCAACTACCAGTCCCGCCTCCCACCACCAGCTCTGGCACAGACCGTATAAGTCTGCCCAGCACTATCCCCGCCGCCCAACCACCAGCCCCGGCACATACCGTATAACTCTGCCCAGCACTAGTCCCGCCTCCCAACCACCAGCTCCAGCACAGACCGTATAAGTCTGCCCAGCACTAGCCCCGCCTCCCAATCACCAGCTCTGCCACCCATTCTAGGCTAAGCTCCTGAGGATCCCTTCCTTCTGCACAGGATTCCTTTATGTTTATCCCACGCATGTTTGAATTCCGTTACCGTTTTCATCTCCACCACCTCCCGCGGGAGGGCATTCCAAGCATCCACTACTCTCTCCGTGAAAAAATACTTCCTGACATTCTTCTTGAGTCTGCCCCTTCACAGAGCCATTGCTCGTCAGTGAAAAATGAACCATGAGAAATAGATCTACTTTTTGGGCTCTGACAGGCATTTGTGACCAGACTGGCCACCATTGGAGACAGGATCAGGACTCCGATGGCTACTATACCGATGTGGAAAGACCAACAAGGAGCTTTTAAATATCAGCTTGAGTGACATAATCTGTTCTATCTGCATCTCTGGTAATCATCAGCATGGATATGTTGTATTTTCTGCTTCGAGGGAATGTAAAGGGGTCTGTGTATTATATTTGTACCCCGCGCTTTCCCACTCATGGCAGGCTCAATGCGGCTTACATGGGGCAATGGAGGGTTAAGTGACTTGCCCAGAGTCACAAGGAGCTGCCTGTGCCGGGAATCGAATTCAGTTCCTCAGTTCCTCAGGACCAAAGTTCACCACCCTAACCACAAGGCCACTCCTCCGCACATGTAAGTGGCGCTTGGTAGTGTGGGCGTGTGGAATTGCCTTTGTTTTAAATGGAGGCCTAAATAGCCGTCTGCTAAAACAGAAATCTGCATGCAGCCATTTAATGAGTTCAAAACTGAAGCAAAAAATCAGCGTGATGCCTTCTTCCAAGGTGAACCCAATAAATGCACTCCGTGGACCTGCAGCATATACACGCGGTCCACGGAGTGAATTTCTTGGGTTCACCTTGGAAGAAGGCATCACACAGTTTTTTTGCTTCGGTTTGAAACTTGGTTTCAATTTAAAGCCCCTGACGCAGCCCTGGTGGGCGAAACACAGTCTGTGTTGGGCATTCAGGGGTAAAATTGTAAAATGGACAAACAAACCCCCTAAAGATAAACACAAATAACTAAGAATAAAAAACACATAGCACCCCACAAACCCCTCCCTTAAAAATATATAAAAAAAAGTTTATCTAGGCGGCTTTAGGTGGATTGTTTGTCCATTTTACAATTTAATAATTACTGGCTCATCATTGCTGTTTTGTGCCTGTGATACGTTTGGATTGTAAGATTGTTTTTATGTCTTTTCCTACAATAATACACAATGCTCTTTTTTTTTTCCTTTTAAGAAAAAGAGGACCCTAAAAACAGTAATACAGAGACACATAACTGGAAGCTCAGTGAGAAGCCTGAAGGGGAAAAGATGTTATCAGAAAGAGACAAAGAGAAAACTTCTTCCAGTTCTGACTGGGGAGAAAAGGAAAAGAATCAAAATAAACAAAAACCTTCACCAGGAGGCTCAGCTCTGTGTGAAAACAGTATCAGTAATCTCAAACAGGCAGGGGAAGAGGAGAGAAACCAGATGAGAGATCAAAGCTGTTCCTGTGATATTTGTCAGATATTCCTCAGCAATCATTTTGTTCTAAAATCACTTCTTAGATCTGATACTGAAGAGAGACCATCTACATGTACGGACAATGGGGGAAATGTCAGTCTAAAGAGAGAACTAGAAGGACAACAGAAAACAGTCCTAAAAGAGAAACATTTTACAGGTTCTGAATGTGGGAAAGGTTTCAATAGGAAGAAAAAGCTAATGCAACACAAGAAAACTAATAAAGAAACTACAATGTGTACATTTACAGAATATGGGAAAAGCTTTACGAACAAAGCAGACATTATAAAATATAAGAAAAACATCACTGATGAGAGAATATCTTCATGTCCTGGATGTGAGAAAAGCTCCAACAAGGAAGAAAATTTCCACCAAAGACAGAGATCAGTTTCAAGTGCTGAATGTCAGAAAAGCTTTAGTCAAGAGGAAGCAGTCATAGATCACCAAAAAGCTCAAACTGCTGGGGAACCGGACACTTCTACTAAATCTGAAAAAATATTTTGCAGGAAGGCAACACTCTCAAAATACCAGGAAATCAAGAAAAATGAGAGATTATATACTTGTGCTGACAGTGGTATAAGTGCTTGTTGGAAAGGAAACCTCACAATGCCCAAGAGGCTTAATTCAGTAGTGAAACCATTTACCTCTACTATGTGTGGTAAAAGCTTCACTACAGACAGTCTCCGAGACCACCCGAAAACTGACACTGGAATGAACCCATTTACTTGTACTGACTGTAATAAAAGCTTCAGTCAAAAAGAACACCTCACAACACACAAGAGAATCCACATCATTGAGCGATTTCCATGTAATGACTGTGGTAAAAGCTTTAATATAAAGGGAAAACTGATCAGACACCAGAAAATCCATACAGGAGAGAAGCCATTTACATGTACTGACTGTGGTAAAAGCTTCAGTCAGCAAGAACACCTCACATCACACAAGAGAATCCACAGCATTGAGCGATTTCCATGTAGTGAGTGCAGTAAAAGCTTAAGTACGAAGAGAAAACTAATCAGACACCAGAGAATCCACACAGGTAAGAAGCCGTTTACATGTACTGAGTGTGGTAAAAGCTTTACTGAGAAGAATACACTGACCATACATCAGAGAATCCACAGAGGCGAAAAGCCATTTACATGTACTGAGTGTGGTAAAAGATTTAGCGTAATGGGAAGTCTGACCATACATCAGAGAATCCACACAGGAGAAAAGCCATTTACATGTACTGAGTGTGGTAAAAGATTTAGTTTAATGGGAAATCTGACCATACATCAGAAAATCCACACAGGAGAAAAGCCATTTACATGTAGTGAGTGTGGTAAAAGCTTTACTGAGAAGAAAAGACTGACCAGACACCAGAGATTTCACACAGGAGAGAAGCCGTTCACATGTAGTGAATGTTATAAAAGCTTTACTGTGAAGCAAACACTGACCATACACCAGAGAATCCACACAGGTGAGAAGCCGTTTACATGTACTGAGTGTTATAAAAGCTTTACTGAGAAGCAAAAACTGACCAAACACCAGAGAAGACACACAGGTGAGAAGCCATTTACATGTACTGAGTGTGGTAAAAGCTTTATTGCGAAGGAAACACTGACCATACACCAGAGAATCCACACAGGAGAGAAGCCGTTCACATGTAGTGAGTGTGGTAAAAGCTTTACTGAGAAGAGAACACTGACCATACACCAGAGAATCCACACAGGGGTGAATCTGTTTACATGTAGTGAGTGTGGTAAAAGCTTTACTATGAAGAAAACACTGACCATACACCAGAGAATCCACACAGGGGTGAATCTGTTTACATGTAGTGAGTGTGGTAAAAGCTTTACTATGAAGAAAAGACTGACCAGACACCAGAGAATCCACACAGGGGTGAAGCCATTTACATGTAGTGAGTGTGGTAAAAGCTTTACTGAGAAGAGAACCCTGACCATACACCAGAGAATCCACACAGGGGTGAAGCCATTTACATGTAGTGAGTGTGATAAAAGCTTTATTGCGAAGGAAACACTGACCATACACCAGAGAATTCACACAGTAGAAAAGCCATATAAATGTAGTGAGTGTGATAAAAGCTTTCGTAAAAAGGAAATACTGACCACACATCAGAAAATCCATACAGGAGAGAAGCCATTTATGTGTAATCAGTGTGGTAAAAGCTTTAGTAGAAAGGAAACACTGACCATACATCAGAGAATCCACACAGGAGAAAAACCATTTCCATGTAGTGAGTGTGGTAAAAGCTTTAGTACAAAGGGAAAATTGACCATACACCAGAGAATCCACACAGGTGAGAAGCCATTTACATGTATTGAGTGTGGTAAAAGCTTTACTGAAAAGACAACACTGACCAAACATCAGAGAATCCACACAGGAGAAAAGCCATTTACATGTACTGAGTGTGGTAAAAGCTTTAGTAAAAAGCAAACACTGACCATACATCAGAGAATCCACACAGGTGAGAAGCCGTTCACATGTAGTGAGTGTGGTAAAAGCTTTACTGAGAAGCAAACACTGACCATACACCAGAGAATGCACACAGGTGAGAAGCCGTTCACATGTACTGAGTGTGGTAAAAGCTTTATTAAAAAGCAAACACTGACCAAACATCAGAGAATTCACACAGTAGAAAAGCCAT
The DNA here is from genome assembly GCF_901765095.1 of Microcaecilia unicolor. Classification (NCBI taxonomy): domain Eukaryota; kingdom Metazoa; phylum Chordata; class Amphibia; order Gymnophiona; family Siphonopidae; genus Microcaecilia; species Microcaecilia unicolor. Next base: position 9,286,651 of record NC_044031.1, read on the forward strand.
ATAAATGTAGTGAGTGTGATAAAAGCTTTCGTAAAAAGGAAAAACTGACCACACATCAGAAAATCCATACAGGAGAGAAGCCATTTATATGTAATCAATGTGGTAAAAGCTTTAGTAAAAAGGGAACACTGACCATACACCAGAGAATCCACACAGGTGAGAAGCTATTTCCATGTCCTAAGCCCATCTAAGCTCAATCACTCTCAGACAATGGACTAGCAGATGTCCAGGCAGGAAGTCTTGTGATGTCATTGAGCATTTGACCTGTTGCCATGCTCCATCTCAAAGCCAGATGCCCAGAATTCAGCTACCCAGGAGCTTTCTAATTGGACCAAGGGCAACCACCTGACGATAAATGCCCAGTTCAGACACTTTAAAAGCAGGGGCTCTTTCTTTAGAAGGAGAGTTCTTCCTGGCTGTTCCTGATGCTCCTGTCCTAGTCGCCGCTGCCCTGAAGTGATTAAATCTAAAAGCAAGCTAGAATCTCCTGGAATCCTGACTTCTCAAGCTGGACATCACATCCACCTGAAAGAAACGGCTTCAAGCTCCATCAGACAGCAAATCTACAAAGAAACTTCCTGTTCCAGCAAGGATCTCCTGCATCACTCTCCATAGCAGCCTCCATCAATGTGAGTTATCCAGCTTCATTTACAATCAAACCTGTTATTTTGTAGCATACTTCCATTGGTAAAAGATCCTCTCTAAAATTGCCTCTCTATTGTAAATTTGTTATCTTGCCTGTATTAGAAATAAACATTTTCTTTTTAAAGTTAACTATCTGGCCTTTGTATTGGTGAAAAGCACATGTCCTCACATGTGCAAGCTCCAAATGCTTTAAGCACATGTTCCTAAACGTACAATGCAGGTTAATGTAATTAATTCAAATTTAGTGTATTTATTGGGGAATAATAAAACAGAATAGAATCAAAATATAAATACAGCACATGTTGCGACCACATGCTCTGAGCGATCCCCTCTATTCTTAAATGGGTTACCTCCTTTGTATAGGTCTTGTGGTGCTCCACTGGGGCTAGTTTGCACAGGGCTTTTGCCATCTTAACCTGCTTCCCCAACTCCACCACCTCCTTTTCTGTACTTTTTATCTTCCTCACCCTTTTAATCAGGCCACTGGTCGGGTCCTCTGGATCCTGAAATAGTCCGTGAAAATCTTCCTCCTCTGAAGAGTCACTGTCCTCCTCCTCTGACACCAGATCTCCATGACCTCTTTTCTCTCCTCCCTCTCCTTCTCCGACCTGCTCTTCTCTGGGGGCTCCCCCAGCTCTCTCCCCCCCTCACCTGCTAGATGGTGTTTGTTTACTGTAGCCCCTGACGCAACCCTTGGTGGGCGAAACACGGCCTGTGTCGGGCAATTTGTTTACATGCGGTATCTTCAATAAAATCTTTCTGATGTTATATTGATCTGCTGGCTTCTTTTTCCATAGTCTTCCAGGTTTACTTAATGGCATCAACAGATCCCAGTTCACAAAGGGTATTAAAATATGAAAGAAAACCTCCAGAATCCTTTTGACAAGTAGAAGGAGTGGGTGAAAATCTATCGGTGCCAAAAGGGATGGAAGCAACAGAATTTGTGAAGAGAACAAAACTTTTCAAGGAATTGGATCAGCAGGGGAGAAACAACCAATGGGATAATGTCATACCAGAGTTCAAATTATATTGCAGTGATAGGGCGGATTAAATTGGTGGAGTTATAGCACTGTATGTTAAGGAAGATTCTTGAATAGATTAAAAATTCTGCATATCACAACGGACTTTCTCTCTTGCAGCTTTGGTCCCAGGGGGGCATTACGTTTTGTTGGCAGTCGTTTTCTCCAGATGCCTGTACTACCGGGGGTATCACTCCTCCTGTTACTGCTCCTGTTGTTCTCTCACACTGCAGTCTGCCGGCTCACTGATACTCTCTGAGGGTTCTTGTCATTTCTGGCAGTCTGCTACCCTGAAGGTCTCTGGTTTTGTGGCAGTGCAGTTCCTGCTTTCTCTGTGGAGGGTTTTGCAGTTTCCAGGGTTTTATTTCTCTCCTAGGTACCTCTTCTGGTCTCTCTTCTTTTTGCATAGTCTCCTTCGCAGTTTTCCAACGATATTCCATGCCTGTGATGCCATTTTCCATGATTGGTTCCTATGAACCTAACCTGTACTTATATTGTCTTTAGATGAAAATAGTCTCTGTTAATGTACAAGGTTTAAATAATCCTATAAAACGTAAGAAGGTTTTGATGTATTTTAGAGGGCTGCAGGTTGATATTATTCTAGTTCAGGAGACGCATCTTCTTGCATCTGATGTGGCGGGATTCCAAGACCAGTTCTATTCTCTTGTTGCTGCCTCCTCTGCGGTGCATAAAAAGAATGGAGTTGCAATTCTTGCTCGCACCTCCCTTCCACTTTCCATTATAAAACAGTGCTCCGATACTGAGGGGAGATGGATATTAGTGAGCTTAAAACTGCACGATTCTAATTGGTTAGTAGGGACCTTGTATGCACCGAATTCTGACTCTCCCTCGTTTTTTCATAATATAATTACTGAGATTGTTTCCTTTGGAGCCAGCAATATTAGAGTGGTGACTTTAATCAAGTGCAGGATGTTATCCTGGATAGGAAATCCACATGTCTTCCCAGGCTGTTGAAATCATTGGATAGGTCCGGGATCTTAAGACCTCTCTGGGATTGGTGGACCCCCGGCGTCTTTTTCATCCCACAGAGAAAGACTTTACTTTTTACTCTCCTCCGCATGAGAGTTTTTCAAGGATTGACTACTTTTTTTTTTTTTTTTTAATTTAAAGAAGTCTTTATTAGGCATCGATAAATAATACAGTGCATATGTACCACAATACAGAACCATATAATCTAGAACAATCAATGTACATAGCTGTAGCACCCAAAAGGTACCAACATAATATCAATGCTAGAACAAGAAACTTATTATACTTCAATTTTTATCCAGTTTTTGTGCTTTTAACCCCCCCTTCCCACCATCACTCCCCCCCTCCCCCCCCATCTATTCCCTACTACCCCCCATCTAACAACCAACACATGTCTCAACCAGAGCACCTTTGTAAAAAGGGATCCCAAACTCTGTTCCATTTATACACGGTTTTCCGTTTCACGGCAGTCAGTCTTTCCATCTCACACATATATCTTACATTGGTAATCCATCTTCGCATTGAGGGCACCAGCGGGGATTTCCAACTTTGCGCTAAATTTATTCGGGCCGCATGTAGAGCACACCTTGTCAGCATCCACTGGTCAGACGTTAGCCCTGCCGGCCTAGATCCAAGAAGGAAAACCAAAGGATGCCACTGCACAGACCGACCTAGCCACGCCTGGAGTCGTGAACTCACCCCCCTCCAGTAGGCCTGTGCCTTGGGACATAGCCACCATATATGACCTGCGGTCCCCAACCCCCCGCATTTCCTCCAACAAAATTTTGATACCTGAGCAAACATATGATTTAATCGGACCGGTGTCAGGTACCACCGGTAAAAAACCTTTATGGCGTTTTCCTGCGTGGCTACTGCCAGTGATGACCTCAAAATCTGCTTTTCCAGGGCCACCCAACCGGACTCCGGCAATGTAAACTGCAGCTCCTGCTCCCATCTCTGCCTATGTAGGAAGGACGGTTTAGCTCTGGTCCCTTGATAGGCATACAGTCTAGTTATCATACCCTGCGTGCCCTTGTCCTCTACACACATCTCCTCCAGCTGGTGGACTTCTCACCTCAAACATTCTACATATGCAGGGCTCTTCAAAAAGTGCACCAGCTGCAGGTAGGCATATCGATCCCCCTGCCCAAGCCCATAGTCGTTCATCAGTGTCTCAAAGGGCACAATAGTCTCTCCCACATGCAGCTGCCCCAATGAGTCTAATCCGGACTCCGCCCATCTGCGAAAAGTGACACTCCCTATCCCTGGTTCAAACAAAGGGTTGTCCACTATCGGAGCCAAACCCGAAACCAGTGGTTGCTTGTCTGAAAACATAAGGTCCCAATAGTGGAAAGTAGCCTTCACTGTGGGCGGAAATCTGTCTACTTGCCCTCTGTACCTACCCCCAACCCATATTAACTGTCCCAGTCTCCGAGAACCCACCAACGCTTGCTCAATGTCAACCCATACGTGGTGATCCTCCCTTTTAAACCAGGCTACTGCCGCCCTGGCCTGAGCTGCACCGTAGTACCAGAACAAGTTGGGTACCCCCAGCCCTCCCAACCGCTTACACTTATATAGCAGGGCCCTGGGCAAGCGTGGCCTCTTCTGATTCCAGATAAAGCGATTAATCGCCTCCTGTAGACCTGATAAAAATGATCTGGACAATTGCATGGGTAGGACCTGGAACAGATAAAGAAGTCTAGGCAAAATATTCATTTTTACTGCAGCAATCCGCCCGAACCAGGACAGTCCCATAGACATCCATCCGTCCAGGTCCCTCTGTACAGCTCGCTTAAGTGGCGGATAATTACTGGTGAACAACTCTGACAGGTTACCAGGCAGCTGCACTCCTAAGTATCCTAACGCTCTAGCCTCCCATTTAAAGACAAAAGACGCCTTCAAGGTGTCCATCACTCTAGAAGGAACCCCCACAGCCAATCCTGTGGACTTGTTGGCGTTCAGCTTGTACCCAGATATTGTCGCATACTCCTCTATCACCTGCATTAAATTAGGCAAGGAAATTAATGGCTTGGTTAAGGTCAAGAGAACATCGTCTGCAAATAAGGCAATTTTATATTCCCTCCCTCCCACCTGTACTCCAGCAATGTTTTCACTAGCTCGAACGGCATCCGCCAATGGTTCCATTGCCAGAGCAAACAAGAGGGGGGATAGTGGGCAGCCCTGCCTGGTTCCTCGACCCAGCCGAAATGATTCGGAGTTCCCTCCATTGATGCGCACACATGCTTGTGGTTCAGAATACAAGGCCCTAATCCACGTTCTGTAAAACTGTCCTATCCCTACTCTGTGTAGGACCTTGTCCAAGTACCCCCAGTGGACCCTATCAAATGCCTTTTCTGCATCTAATCCAAGCAGTACTATTGGTCTATCCTTCATCTGGGCTGCATAAAGAAGGTCCACTGTTCTCCTTATATTGTCCGCTGCCTGTCTTTTGGCTACAAACCCTACTTGATCCGGGTGGATCAGACCAGGAAGCACATCCCCCAATCGGTTTGCCAGGACCTTGGCTAAAATTTTCACATCAGCATTTAATATGGAGATGGGCCGATATGAGGCACACAACGTAACATCTTTACCTGGCTTAGGAATTACAGCCACCCACGCCTCCATCATAGTCTTAGGTAGGGGCACACCCTCTCTCACTGAGTTAACAATCATTGTCAGATAGGGGGCCAGCTCTACCGCGTATACCTTAAAAAATTCGTTGGTGAATCCATCCAAGCCAGGCACCTTCCCTGTGGGTAAAGTTTTAATAGCCCCAATAACCTCATCCACCCGCACCGGACATTCAAGCTCCGCCCTCTGTGGTTCGGTCAAAACCGCCAGCCCCCTAGCTCCCAGATAGGCGTCAATTTTCTCAGTCTGCACAGTGGCGTCCTCCCTGTATAGGTTCTCGTAGTATTGGGCAAAGCACTGTCTGATCTTTGCTGAGCTGTGCACCACCTGCCCCTTGCCATCTCGGGTTCTCAAAATGTGACGAGAGGATCTCAATTGTCTTAACTTGACTGCTAGTAGCCTACCAGGTTTATTAGTGTGTTCATAACAAACCTGCTTCATCCTTGCATGCGCAAATTGCAAGCTGTCTTCATGCAACGAGCTAAGCTCCAGTCTAACCGCCTGCAGTCTCCGCAGGTCCGACCAAGAACCTGTGGCCTTATACTTAGTCTCCAATGCCCCAAGTTTGTCCATACATTGGGCTAATCGAGCTTTGTGTGCCCTCGCCCTCCGACTTGCTCCCTGTATAAAATAGCCTCTCGAGACCGCCTTAAAGGCGTCCCACACCGTTCCCAGAGAGGGTCCCGAGTCTAAGTTCATATCAAAGTATTCTTTCAGAACTGGACGAAACCCAGCTACTAAGTCCGGGTCCTGTAGCAAAATGTTATTAAGCGTCCATCTTTTTTCTCTCGGTTCCTCTCTTAGGGACGGGAGAGTAGACCAGGTCGGGGCATGGTCAGATATGCTAATGTGCCCTATAGAGGACTCTCCCCCCCCCCCCCAGACAGCGCCTTGTCCAAAAAGATGTAGTCAAGCCTAGAGTAGGACAGATGGACCTGGGAATAAAATGTGTAATCTCTCCCCCTGGGGTGTGCCAGTCTCCAAGCATCATACAGGCCCAGCTCCTCCACACTATCTTTTAAGGCCTGTGAGATTTTACAATCCAGCGGGGCAGGAGGAGTAGAACGATCTAATCCAGGCTGCATGGTGGCGTTAAAGTCTCCCGCCATTATTACCTTACCCTTGGCAAAGCCCTGCATCTCTTTTCGGAGACGGAGGAAATATTCCCCCTGCCTCTCATTTGGTGCATATACACTTGCCAAGGTATACTCCTCCTGCTCCAGCACAACTTGCAGTAAGAGAAATCTTCCTTCCCTGTCCTTTCTAGAACGTACAATCTGCACCTGCACATCTTTATGAAATAGCACCGCCACCCCCCGTTTTTTAGCCCCCTTTACATCAGAGGCACACACCACCAGCGGGTACTGTTTGGAGGACAACAGGCCTTCATGTTTTTGCATTAGGTGTGTTTCTTGCAAAAAGACCATTTGAGGTTTCATCAACTGCAGTTCACGAAACAGCGCATGCCTCTTGTAAGGGGAGTTCAGCCCCTTAATGTTATAAGTAACCAATTTAAATCCCGCCATTGATTATTCTGTAAGTGCACCCCACTGCAGATGGAGGACGCCTATCCTGCCTTACACCCCCCCTCTTCCAACCCGCTTGCCTCCTGAACTTTCTGGTTCTTCTCAGTCCCTTACCTCTCCCCCCACAACTCCCTCCCACCCCCCTCCCATACCCTCCCTGACCCACAATCCAATATCCACCAACTGGTCCCATATGGCACCAATTGGGAGTTACAAGGAAGCAACCCCACCGGCCAAACATACCCACTTTTAAACAGGAGCTTAACACAACACAACTAAACACTCCCTGCGATCCCCCCTCCCGCCCCCCCCCCCCCTCCCTCATGCATTCTCAAACATATCAATATTTAACTTGTACCATCCTTTATTTTTCACCTCTCCCCCAAATGTCTCTCTTCTCATCACCTCCTCTCGAGGTCCCTCAGCTTCTGGTTCCACGCACAGGTTCCTTGATCTCACCTCTGTTGCTCAAGTCTTGAGCTTCCTGGGTGCTTTCTCTACCCTCTTCCACCTCTGAAGCCTTGCTTTTGTGGAGGATGCCACTTCCACTGGCAGGGTAGCTGTAGAAGCCAATCCAGCATCGTACAAGACTTTCCAGGCCTCTCCCACTCCTCGACATCTGTGCTGTGCACCTTTAAGCTCAAAACAAAGTGCAAACGGGAATGTCCACCTGTAGAGAATCTTCTCTCTCTTCAAAATCTCTATTACCGGTCTCATAGCTCTGCGCGAATTCCACATCGGGATTCTTTCTAGCTTTCTGCCATATCTGGTCCTTGCAGTTATATGAGGAGAAACGCACTACTATGTCCCGGGGTTTATTATCTCGCGCTTTCCCCAGCGCTCTATGAGCCCTGTCGATGCCCATTGCAGTGGAGTCAAAGTCTTCTCCCATCAACTGGGCACATATGGAACGCACCACCTCCGGGACTGCTTCTCGGTCGCCATTTTCAGGGACTCCTCTAAATCTTAGATTGTGTCTGCGCCCTCGATTCTCTAGATCATCTAATTTATATTGGAATTCCTCCGACTGTTCCCTTAACTTGGCAAGTTGTTTATCAACCTCCTCGTTTTTTTCCCCCTGTTCGTCTGCCTTCTCCTCCAGGACTTCCACTCGGCCTCCTAGCTCTCGCAGATCCACACTCAGAGCATCCACGTGCTCTAGGATCTCTTCTTTGGATATTCTAATTTCGGCTCGAATGGTCTCCAGGCAGCGCGCCAGATCTGCGGGGAGAGCTTGCATAGGGGCCGGTTCCATACATCCAGCACCATCCTCCCTCGAGGAAGCTGATCCGGACTCCGACGGGCAGCGTGCTTTGGGGGATGGAGGTCGCGCAAGGCCCCGCTCCGCTTGCCTCGTGGCTGGTCGGTCGTGTTCGCGTTGCTGCGCTCCACTTTTCTTGCTCATGGCGGTTTGCCTAGGACGTTCGCCAATCACTTATAGCTCCGTCCGCGTGTTTGAAGAGGTTTTCTGATTCGGATGGCACCTTTGAGAGGGTAAGGAGGCACGGAGCTCAGGGATTAAGCGGCCATTCAGCCGCGTGACGTCACTTCCTCAAGGATTGACTACTTTTTAATCTCAAATTTATTGCCACATATTTGTAATTCAGAAATACTGAGTAAGGTTTTCTCAGATCACTCGCCAATGTGTCTTAGTTTAACTGCGGTGTTGCCTAGTCGGAGTGCACCACCTTGGAGATTTAATTCTCTGCTGCTGCAGGATGATCGCTTTGTTCAATTTATTAAATCCAAGATGGATGAATTTTTTCATTTTAACCCATTGGAGGAGGGTAAAGCACTCTTGTGGTGGGATGCTTTTAAAGCTACAATTAGAGGGCATATAATTAGTTATTCTGCCATGCACGCTCGTCAGCGTAGACGAGACCTGGAGGTTAAAACTGCTCAACTTAAGCTATTGGAAGACCAGTTTGTCGTTGATAATGATTCAACGACTCTTTTGTGCTTGCAGAATTTGAGGTACGATTTTAATACCACTCTTTCTAAAGATGCGCTGGAATTAATTCATGCTCATAAGTCGACATTCTACGCTAAGAGTAATAAGGCCAGCCATCTTCTTGCGCAATACCTTAAAACTAAGAGAAATAGGATTAGGGTCTCGCAAATAGTTGACTGCGCACAGGTCATATATACCTCGGATGAAGATATTGCCCAGCAATTCCAATCGTACTACCACAAATTATATGACTCTGAGGTACATTTTTCATCAGGATCCTTTGGGGACTTTGGGAACCATCTTGATAGGCCTCTACTTGATGGGTCTCAACAGCACGCTTTGGAACAACCCTTCTCCCAACAGGAAATATTGGAGGCTATTCATTCCCTCTCTAAAGGTAAATCACCAGGTAATGATGGTCTCCCTGTGGAATTTTACCGGATGTTTGCAGATCTTCTGGTGCCCAAGTTACATATTATCTATAATTCGCTCTTACATTATGAAGGTCAAACTGGCTCTTTCTATCAATCTAAGATCATTGTTATACCCAAGCCAGATAGGGACCCGTCTAAAGTTGAGAATTATAGGCCTATTTCTTTGATTAACATTGATAACAAAATCTATGCCAAAATCTTGGCCTTGCGCCTTCAACATATTGTGCCGGATATCATCCATAGAGATCAAAATGGGTTTACGATAGGCAGGTTGGCTAGCGATAACTCTAGACTCTTTTGGAATGTCCTTGCACATGTTGAGGGCTCAAGTGAGCCGTTTATAGCGGTCTCACTTGACGCTAAGAAAGCCTTTGACAGAATTGAATGGGATTACTTGTTTCACACTTTGGCTTGGTTTAATTTTGGTCCATCTTTTATTAAAATGGTCAAAGTTTTATATACTGATCCGATGGCTTCAATCTCAGTGAATGGTACTAAACAAGGCTGTCCATTGTCTCCTCTCCTTTTTAATATTGCCTTAGAGCCATTGGCTCTGGCTATCCGGGCTCATTCCAATATCTCTGGGGTGTCTGTGGGAGGAGAGGTATTCAAACTTTCTATTTATGCTGATGCTATTTTACTCTATACCACCCCAAACTCCCTGCCAATTATTTTGGATGTAATCAATTCCTTCTCCTCTCTGTCTGGCTATAAAATAAATTGGTCTAAATCAGCCATCATGCCGTTAAATTCCCTGGTGTATAGATCTCAGATATCTCAATATCCATTTGCCTGGGAACCTTCTAAACTTAAATATTTGGGAGTTTGATATTCCAGGTCGGTGGATCAGACCATGTCTCTTATTCAGAATCAAATTTTGAATTTAACCCCTTCACTCCTGGGTTTATGGTCTCCGCTTTATTTGACGTGGTGGGGACGGATTGGGGCTATCAAGATGGTTCTGGCTCCGAAGTTGAATTATATATTTAGTATGACTCCCTTCTCTTACCCAAATTCTTTCTACGCCAAGATTGACTCCTTGTTACTTAAGTTTCTTTGGAGACAAAAACCACCTCGCAATGCACTGAAGAAGCTTAAGATGCCGACTCATTCGGGAGGTCTTAATGTCCCTGATTTAAAAAATTATCACATGGCTTTTCGCCTATCACAGTCTTTAATGTGGTTCCAAAGGGATTTCTCTCATCTGACGCCTAGGTGACTGATTTTTGAGGCTGCCTTGGTGCACCCTTGCCCCTTATATCTTTTACCCTCTGCAGATTTGTATCCATATACCAAGCACTTGTGGTTGTTGAAGGCCTCTGCCTCTAATATCCGTTTAGGGCTGGTCTTGGAGTTAGCGCTGCCTCCCTGGAGGATGTCTCCCTCTTGTATAACTCTAGCTTGCAGTCTGTTCACCTGCAGTCCCAAAAAGGTGAATGGTCTGGTAAAGGTATATGGCTGTTATCACACCTTTATATTGCAGGTACGTTGTTGTCACCGGATGCTTTGGCTGCACTATACGATGTTTCTTTGCTGGCCTCTCCCGTGTGGAAGGATATCTCTGCCTTTCTCTCGACCTTTCAGGTCTCTACTCCTTCAGATTTTGTTGCCCTCTGTGTTAGTATTGTAACTGGTAAGAAGAAAGCATCTGTCCTTTATAAAAAAACTTCAGGATTCGTGTGTTGATGCTGCTGCTGCTCCATTACGGCTGTCTTGGGAAAGGGATCTCGTCTGATTGATGCGTCTGATTTTGACTGGTACACCTTTTGGGTCCATTCAATGCGTCCAACTAAATCGGCAGCAATTTCCCAATCCTCCTATTTTCTTTTTCACAGGGCCTATTGGACACCTGCTAGAGTGGCCAGGATTACTAAGAGTCTTGATTACAAATGCTGGTCCTGTCAAGAATCAGATGGATCCCTTTCCCATATGGTTTTTTTACTGTAAGAACGTAAGAGCATACTGGCGACTCATTTGGGCTAAGTTGCGCCTTATTTTTCAGTTGCCTGCGTCAACCGTGATTTCTTATGATGTTGTGGTTTTAAGGGCCTCTTCTCCTAACCTCTCTCTCTTAGAATCCGATAAGAAATTGTTTAATATTTTGTTAGCTGTTGCTTTACACTTGTTTCAAACTGGAAAAATAATGTACATCTCAATTATAATGAATGGTGGAGTAACGTGTGTGTGATTAGGAAATATGAAACTATTCTAGCCCATAAGCACCGTTGTGTTCAATCTGTCTTGAAGACCTGGGCTCGTTTAGATTCATTTTGTCGGACTCCTAATAGCACTACCTGATAATTGTATAATTGCTGATTTGCTATGGGTATTGTCATGATATGTTGTTCTGTCTGGGTAAATGTATCATCAGGGAATGCTAGAGAGGTAAAATTCCTTGATGAAGTCAAGCACTGCTTTATGGAGCAGCTGGTTCAGGAACCAACAAGAGGAGGGAACAATTCTAGACCTGGTCCTGAGTGGTGCGCATGATCTCATGCAGGAAGTAATGGTGCTGGCTCCACTTGATAACAGCGATCATAACATGATCAGATTTGATATAAGCTCTGGAGTAAGTACACGCAGGAAATCCAATATGTTAGCATTTAACTCAAAAAGGAGACTATGATAAAATGAGAAAAAGGGCGAAAAAGGAGCAGCTGCAAAGGTCAAAACATTACAATGGGGGGGGGGGGGGGGAGCAGGGCAAAATGGCTGATTGAGAAGACACCTGAGAATCTGCTCTGTGCTTACCTTGTTCCTCTCTCTTTCATGCCTTCTAAGTGTAAGGGTTAGGTGACCTTTTATTTACTTATTTACAACATTTGTATCCCACATTTTCCCACCTATTTGCAGGCTCAATGTGGCTTACATATTTCCGTAATGGTGGTTACCAGTTCTGGAAGAAAAGAAATACATAGTTAAGGTAGAGCAGACAGAATGGAGTAAGTATTCAGGAAGGAAAGTTCATCTCTATATATAAAAGGCACCACCAACGTTCTAATGAAGCCTCCAGCCGGAAGTGTGAAGCGCCAGCGACATCCGGTTTCCCCATGAGTGAAGGAAAACAGCACAGCACGAAATCCCTCTCTCTGTAACAGTGAAGGACTCAGAGGGGGGAGGGGAGAGAGATGCCCTCACTCTCTCTGTAACACAAACAGAGAACAGCAGGAAACTTAACACTGGACTCGGAGGGGGGAGGGGGAGGGCAGAGGGCAGGGACACACACACTCCCACATGCACACTCTGAAGAAAACCTTGCTAGCCCCCGTTTCATTTGCATCAGAAACGGGGCTTTTTTACTAGTCTTATAATAAAAATCGGGATAACTTAGTTTGAAACAATCATGAATATTAAACGTCAAAATAGGAGTGGAGGAGTGGCCTAGTGGTTAGGGTGGTGGCTTTTGATCCTGAGGAACTGAGTTCAATTCCCACTTCAGGCACAGGCAGCTCCTTGTGACTCTGGGCAAGTCACTTAACCCTCCATTGCCCCAGGTACAAATAAGTACCTGTACACAATATGTAAGCCGCATTGAGCCTGCCATGAGTGGGAAAGCATGGGGTACAAATGTAACAAAACAAAAAAAGAATTAGATACTGTGAAAGTCCAGTGTACATCTTGTTAATTGACAATTAGGGTGTGTTATTATGGTAAGCTTTCTTGAATAAATTGGTCTTCAATAATTTACAGAAATTTATTATGTCGTGGGTTGTTTTTATGGTTTTTGGTAGTTCATTCCAGATTTGCGTGGCTATGTAGGAGAAATTAGATGCATATGTTAGTGTATATTTTAGTCCTTTACAGTTGGGATAATGTAGATTCAGGAATGTACGAGATGAGCTAGTAGAAACCTCTACTCCTCTTGGTCAACAGAAGTTGGATTCATTTGTGCTTCCGTAGCCGGCAGGAAATGAGGATAAGATCCCAGCTCGGCGTTGGACAAAGGGAGAGTCCCAGCTTTTGGGAGGGACATCTTTGACCCCTCAGACCAGGTTGCTCCACCACTTTGACAACACCATGGAGGAGGCTGTGAGGACTCCGAAGAAAGATGCCACATCTTCAGCAGCCACTGTGGGGGATTCTCCTGGGTGAAACCACCAGGCCTTGTTTCTGACTATCCCTTTTTGCTGGATGGATATTTTGGTTTGTTCACCCACTAGCACCCTTGGATCGTGTGATTCCTTTTACCTTCAGGTGGGTCTCCCCACTGGATAACCTGAGACAGATTCCGAGATATGCTCACCCTTAGGTTCCACTCACCCTCCTTGCTCACAGAGTCTGTATTATGATAAAGACAGTGCTCTTGAAAAGTGTCAAGAACCCTGTACAGTTCTGACCTGCATTCGCAATTATAAAAGAGTAACCACAGAAAGGCAGTATATCAAATCCCATTCCCTTTCCTCTCCTACACCTCAACATTAAAATTGTTTCAAATTCCCTTCCTTTACAACCATTTTTAAATCTGTTTTCTACTCCTGCACCTTTGGCCTCTTCATTTTGTGAATGTTTTCAAACTCTGTCAAAACAATGTAGTATTTCTTCTCAAAAAGCATGGGAAAAAGATACTGGTGAACATTTGTCAAATAAAGAATGGTCTCTCTCCTGGTTAAATAGCCCGAGATCCTCCCTCTCCTGTTTTTTTTTTACAACACAGAGCTCATTGGACTCCTACTAAATCCTTTAAAAGTAAATTATCTCTCAATGATTTATGTTGGTCTTGCTCTATCAGAAAGGTACAATAATGTCTATACATTTTGGCTGGATATTTGGCCTAAAATATTAGATATCGTACAACTTTCTAACTCATTTCCTGTATCTTTTAAGCATTTAGGGGTCCTTTTTAAGAGCGGGGTAAGCCCAGTGCGGGCTTACTGCTCACCCTTCAGGGACTACCACCAGCCCAACAGTAGCTCTACCCTGAGGGCACACCATTTCTGGGGGGGGGGGGGGGGGGAGAGGGGAAAGAAAACCCTCAGAAATGGCTTGCTTGGTGGTAATCGGGCTTAGCGCACTGCTACCGCTGGGCCCCTCGTCCCGCAGCTTAGTAAAAGGACCCCTTAGTTTGGAAATGTATTGCCCTTACAAACTCTCTTTCTTTCTGATGAAGTTGCTTCTTTATTTGATGTTTTAATTTGCATTGCTCTTAAATTGACCATTCAACATTGGAAGGATAATTCCAGTTTATCCATTTTCATCTGGTGGAACACAGTTTTATTATTTAAGAGATATGAGGATATTTCATTACAATTTCCTGCTACACGTAAATGCAAGTGGGGTAAATTAGATCAATATTTATCTGTTTATTCATCAATGAATCTATGTAATTGATGCTCAGATGTTTTATTGGGTTTATTTTGATTTTGCTCACACCTTTTTCAGTAGGTAGGTCAAGGTGAAGGCGGTAATTGGGAAGCAAAACCGGTGCTGAGCAGACTATGGTCTATGCCCTGATTGTAACTGAATAGAGATGGGTGGGCTGGAGTGTAAATTTTAAGGGGCTTCGATGTTAGCTTCAGAACTTTTAGTACAAGAACAGTGCAGGACAGACTTTTACGGTCTGTGCCCTGAGAAATGCAAGGAGAAATCAAACTCGTATCACATACAGTGGCTTACCGAGCACGGGGCGGTCTGCCGTGTGGCTGTCGGCTCCGCTGGTTCCCTGCCCCCTCTGCCTTAGAACAGGTTGCTTCCTGTCCTAGGGCAGAGGGAGCAGGGAACCAGTGGATCCGACAGCCGCGCGGATGCTGCCAGCAGGTAAGAATGCAACCGGGGGGTGGGGGGGGACACCGCTGCACCCGTTGGGGGTTTGCGCAGCGGCGATCTGCCCCGGGTGGCCGTGGCGTTTCTAGGGGGGCTGACACCCGGGGCAGATCACCGATGCGCCCCGCCCCCGGGGTGCAGTGCCCCCCCTCCCAGTGCAGCGCAACTCCCTCCCGGTGAAAGAACCCCCCCGGGTGCACGCCGCTGGTGGTGGTGGTGGGGGGGGGGTGCCGCGCGCCGCTCAGCTTCGTTTGTTTCCATGCTCCCTCTGCCCCGGAACAGGAAGTAACCTGTTCCGGGGCAGAGGGAGCATGGAAATGAACGAAGCTGACCGGTGCGCGGCACCCCCCAGCGGAATGCACCTGGGGCGGACTGCCCCCCCCCTCTTGGTACGCCACTGCCGGGTGGCAGCCGAACAAGAATCGCCACTGATCACATACCATGTAAAATGAGTTTATCTTATAGGGCAGACTGGATGGACTGTTCAGGTCTTTATCTGCCGTCATTTACTATGTTGCATTCAGGTACTCTGGGTCTTTCCCTGTCCCTGGAGGGCTCATGTTCTGTTCATTGTGTTGTACCTTTGAAGCACATTATACCTATGCTATTTCATTGGTGTTTACAATTTGGTTTACCTTATTGCATAGATTTTGTTTATCTATATATTCAGCTACTTTTTCATACCAAGGTACTAAATGGTAGAACTCCTTGCCTGGTACTTACTCTCCCCCCTCCCTTTCATTGTGCTTTATTATTGACTTGTTTAATATTCAGGATTCTTTCCTTATTGCTATGTGTGGGTTTATGTATTTTGTGTTCAGATTTTGTAGCATTTAAGCCCACCACCACTCAGAACTGAAAGCTGCAGAAACATCCGGCCAGAGGTGGCAGCACCTGTTTTTGTCTCAGTCGGTGCTTCCTCTCTCTGCTCTCATGGGCTGTCTGCAATGTGCCAGTTAGTGACTCTATGACATGAGACAAGGAGGCTGGAAAGAGCTGAAGCCAGTGGGCGGAGCTTGGCGTCAATTTAGTTCACGCAAAACAATAGGGAGGGAAAAGCAACAAGATCCCGCCCCTTTCAAACTGAGCCTCACCTACCACCTACCTAGGGATTGGTCAGAATGTTCCTGGGGTGGAGTGAAGGGGCGGAGTTTCACTTCCCTCTTCTCTTTCTTTCCTTGCATTGTGTTCAGTCCTGAATTGACCCACCAGCAGTGCAGCATAATCCAGACCTGTCCCTGGAGTGGCTGCAAGGAGGGAGCTGGACTGGAGGTGGAGGTGTGGAGAAGGGCAAGAGGATGGAGCAGGTAGGAGACTGGCAGGGGGTGGGCAGCAGGGGATGCAGTGCCAGGCAATGCCACACACACACAAGAAGAAATGAGCCTGGCACTGCTCAATCCATTCCCTGCTGTAGCCCCTCAGGCTCTTCTTCCTCATTCTCCTCCCCACACACAGCAGCTGCTGCTCTTCTTCCTCATTCTCCTCCCCTCACTGGCAGCAGGGGATGCAGTGCCAGGCAATGCCACACACACAGAAGAAGAAATGAGCCTGGCACTGCTCAATCCATTCCCTCCTGTAGCCCCTCGGGCTCTTCTTCCTCATTCTCCTCCCCTCACTGGCAGGAGGTGGGCAGCAGGGGATGCAGTGCCAGGCAATGCCACACACACACAAGAAGAAATGAGCCTGGCACTGCTCAATCCATTCCCTGCTGTAGCCCCTCAGGTTCTTCTTCCTCATTCTCCTCCCCTCACTGGCAAGAGGTGGGCAGCAGGGGATGCAGTGCCAGGCAATGCCACACACACACAAGAAGAAATGAGCCTGGCACTGCTCAATCCATTCCCTGCTGTAGCCCCTCAGGTTCTTCTTCCTCATTCTCCTCCTGCTTTACCAGACTCTCACTTTCTGCTTTACATTCTCCCTCTCCCTCTGTCACTTTCTGCTTCCTGACATCTCTTTACATTCTCCTTCCTCTCTCCCTCTCCCCTTCCCTTCTGGAGCTGGAGGTGTGGAGAAGGGCAGGAGAATGGCTCTTGGGATTTGTGCTGAGCAGGAGGTGGGCAGCAGGGGATGCAGTGCCAGGCAATGCCACACACTCAGAAGAAGAAATGAGCCTGGCACTGCTCAATCCATTCCCTCCTGTAGCCCCTCAAGCTCTTCTTCCTCATTCTCCTCCCCTCACTGGCAGGAGGTGGGCAGCAGGGGATGCAATGCCACACACACACAAGAAGAAATGAGCCTGGCACTGCTCAATCCATTCCCTGGTTTAGCCCCTCAGACTCTTCTTCCTCATTCTCCTCCCCTCACTGGTAGGAGGTGGGCAGCAGGGGACCCAGTGCCAGGCAATGCCACACACACACAAGAAGAAATGAGCCTGGCACTGCTCAATCCATTCCCTGCTGTAGCCCCTCAGGTTCTTCTTCCTCATTCTCCTCCCCTCACACAGCAGCTGCTGCTCTTCTTCCTGATTCTCCTCCCCTCACTGGCAGGAGGTGGGCAGCAGGGAATGCAGTGCCAGGCAATGCCACAGCAGGAGGTGGGCACCATGGGATGCAGTGCCAGGCAATGCCACACACACAGAAAAAGAAATGAGCCTGGCACTGCTCAATCCATTCCCTGCTGTAGCCCCTCAGGCTCTTCTTCCTCATTCTCCTCCCCTCACTGGCAGGAGGTGGGCAGCAGGGGATGCAGTGCCAGGCAATGCCACACACACACAAGAAGAAATGAGCCTGGCACTGCTCAATCCATTCCCTGCTTTAGCCCTTTTTCTCAGCTCTCACCCTTCAACATTTCCTTCCTTCCATTCATCCATCTCCTTCGTCGCTGTCGTCGTACCTCTCCTACTCTTCTCCGTACTCTCTTGCTCCTTCTCCTGCTCTCCGCTGGGGACATTAATCCCAATCCTGGTCCTCCACATTAGCTGTCATCCTATTTGTGCAGGTCACACCGTGATATCTTCAATCTAATTTCTGTTCCTTTCCTCCCCCCTCCTTCACTGCCTTTCTCTTGCACTCTGTGGAATGCCCGCTCTGTCTGTAACAAACTTTCTTACATCCATCACCTCTTTATCTCTCGTACTCGCCATCTGCTTGCCCTAACTGAACCTTGGCTTTACCCTGAAGACTCTGCTTCAGTCGCGGCCTTGTGCCATGGAGGTTATCTTTTCTCCCATACTCCTCGCCCGGTTGGCCTCCTTCTCCTCTTTTCCTGATATCACCGAAGAGGAAACTGCCCATCTTCTCTCCTCCTCGAAATGCACCACCTGTTCTTCAGACCCCATCCCCACCAACTTACTTAACACCATCTCTCCTACTGTCACCCCCCCCCCCATCTGTCATATCCTCAACCTCTCTCTCTCTTCACTGCAACTGTCCCTGACACCTTCAAGCATGCTGTAGTCACACCACTCCTCAAAATACCTTCACTAGACCCTACCTGTCCCTCCAATTACCGCCCCATTTCCCTCCTACCCTTCCTCTCCAAGATACTTGAACGCCGTTCACAGCCGTTGCCTTGATTTTCTCTCCTCTCATGCCATCCTCGATCCGCTTCAATCCGGCTTTCGCCCTCTACACTCGACAGAAACGGCACTATCTAAAGTCTGTAATGATCTGTTCCTTGCCAAATCCAAAGGTCACTACTCCATCCTCATCCTCCTCAACCTATCCGCTGCTTTTGACACTGCCAATCACAACCTACTTCTTGCCACACTGTCCTCATTTGGGTTCCAGGGCTCTGTTCTCTCCTGGTTCTCCTCTTATCTCTCTCCACCGTACCTTCAGAGTACATTCTCATGGATCTTCCTCACCCCCATCCCGCTCTCTGTTGGAGTTCCTCAGGGATCTGTCCTTGGACCCCTTCTTTTCTCAATCTACACCTCTTCCTTGGGCTCGCTGATCTCATCTCATAGTTTCCAATATCATCTTTATGCTGACGACACCCAGCTTTATTTCTCCACATCAGACATCACTGCGGAAGCCCAGGCCAAAATATCGGCCTGCTTATCTGATATTGCTGCCTGGATGTCCAACCGCCACCTGAAACTGAACATGACCAAGACTGAGCTTATTATCTTTCCACCCAAACCCACTTCTCCTCTCCCTCCACTCTCTATCTCAGTTGATAACACCCTCATCGACCCCGTCTCATCTGCCCGCAACCTCAGAGTTATCTTCGACTCCTCCCTCTCCTTCTCTGCACATATGAACAGATAGCCAAGACCTGTCGCTTCTTTCTGTATAACATCAGCAAAATTCGCCCTTTCCTCTCTGAGCACACCACCCGAACACTCGTCCACTCTCTCATTACCTCTCGCCTTGACTACTGCAACCTACTCCTCACTGGCCTCCCACTTAGCCATCTATCCCCTCTTCAGTCCGTTCAGAACTCTGCTGCATGTCTTATCTTCCGTCAGGACCGATATGCCCATATCACCCCTCTCCTCAAGTCACTTCACTGGCTTCCGATCAGGTACCGCATACAGTTCAAGCTTCTCCTACTTACCTACAAATGCACTCGATCTGCAGCCCCTCATTACCTCTCTACCCTCATCACCCCTTACATTCCTACCCGAAACCTCCGCTCACAGGTCAACTCCCTACTCTTAGTACCCTTCTCCACCACCGCTAACCCGAGGCTCCGCCCTTTGCGCCTCGCCTCACCCTATGCTTGGAATAAACTTCCTGAGCCCATACGCCAAGCCCCCTCCCTGCCCATCTTCAAATCCTTGCTCAAGGCACACCTCTTCAATGTCGCATTCGGCACCTAACCATTATACCTCTATTCAGGAAATCTAGACTGCCCCAACTTGACATTTCGTCCTTTAGATTGTAAGCTCCTTTGAGCAGGGACTGTCCTTCTTTCTTAAACTGTACAGCGCTGCGTAACCCTAGTAGCGCTTTAGAAATGTTAAGAAGTAGTAGTAGTAGTATCATCCGCAAATAGGCAAACTTTACCTTCTAACCCTTTCCCCGCTGGGAATTCAGATTCCTGTGTGATATGTGCTAATGTAGATGTCCCTCGACCTCTCCTAAGTTTGCATTTCACAATCTTTCTAAGTGAGCTACAAAAGGATTCTCTGTCCTACGTTTGGGATTGTACATTGGTCTGGACGCCCACAAGCCCCCTTCTAAGTTACATTGTAATTCAAAATTTTGTTCTAAGACCACCACTTGTGATTCCTTCCCTTTACTCCATTCGGCTACCTGTTTTAATTGCGCTGCCTGAAAATACCAAGTAATGTTCGGTAATCCTCTCCCTCCCTGTTCCACCCCTCCCCACATAATCTTTTTCGATATCCTAGCCTGTTTCCCCCCCCCCCCCCCCCCATGTGAACTTTGATATATCTGATTGCATTCTGTTTATTTCACCTGCGGGAATACCCACCGGGAGGGTTTGGAAGAGGAACAGCATCCTAGCTACTATATTCATTTTGACCACTGCTATTCTGCCCCACCGTGATAGCAATCCACTTTTCCACCTGCTCATACCTTTCCGAAGCTCTCTAAACACTGGAACATAATTTAGCCCATATATTTGTGCAAGATCCCGGGGAAGCTGTATGCCCAGATATTGAAAACTGTTCTTCGCCATTTTAAAGGAGAAATTGTGTAGCGTTTCCTCGAATTCTGGATTGGATATCATTATCCCCGTTATTTCCGACTTATAATTTACTTTAAAGCCAGACAACTCTTCAAATACGTTGAGCTCCTTGCATATTTATTTATTACATTTGTATCCCACATTTTCCCACATATTGTAGGCTCAATGTGGCTTACATAGTATCGGAGAGGCGTTTGCTGGCTCCGATGAGAACAAATACAAAGTGGTGGTGTGGTAGGATAAAGATCGTGTGGTATAGCCACAATTAGGGAATCATACAACGGAAGAGTTATGTCCATTACGTACTTTAGTTTTATTGTGTCACAGAGGTCAGGCATTTAGGTTGGAGCGGCAGGGTATGCCTTTTTGAATAGGTTAGTTTTTAGTGATTTCCGGAAGTTTAGGTGGTCGTGCGTCATTTTCAAGGCTTTTGGTAATGTGTTCCACAGTTGTGTACTTATGTAGGAAAAGCTGGATGCGTAGGTTGATTTGTATTTGAGGCCTTTGCAGCTTGGGTAGTGCAGATTTAGATATCCTATATAATAATTCTCACCTCCAACGTTCGAATGTGCCTGGGACTTTAATATTCCCTTATCTCTTGTTTGTCCTGTTTGTCTGTCATAATTAGATTGTAAACTCTGACGAGCAGGGACTGTCTCTTCATGTTCAAGTGTACTGCGTACGTTTAGTAGCGCAATAGAAATGATAAGTAGTAGTAGTAAAAGAGACAGCTGAGGGGAGATATGATTGAGGTATACAAAATCCTAAGTGGTGTAGAATCGATTTTTTTTTACTCTTTCAAAAGGTACATAGACTAGGGAACACTCAATGAAATTACATGAAATACTTTTCCTTGTCATCAACAGCAGATGAATCCATTAACTGATGGGTTGTATCCGCCTATCAGCAGGTGGAGATAGAGAACACTGAAAGCACATGGTGTTCCTGGACGCCCAACTCCCTCTGCCTTCAGTATATCTCTATCTCCCAGCAGGTGTGGATGTCGCTTTCTCAGCTCCTGGATTTCTGCCTGGGGTGGCTCCTGTGCTTTGCCAGTAGAGCGGGGGGTGTTGTGGCTGCTGGTGCCCACTTTAAAGGCATACTTGGTTTTCCCTGTCCCTGCCTTACCCCATTCCCTCTCCTCCCGGAGTTCCTCTGTGGCTGCCTGCCTCTAACTTTCCTCACAGTTAAAAAAAAAAAAGAGAGAGAGAGGCTCACTTTCACCGCGTGGCGATTTCTGAGGCTATCTCCAGAGCTCCTGGTACGGTGCAGCTTGACCGAAGCTTGTTTGATTCCTGAGTTGAGAGTGGTGCCCAGCTCCTCCGGGGAGGTTCCCACTGACAGCGCTCTGTGCGGGGTAAGTTTTGGCGCAAAAGCGCCATTTTGTTTTCTGTATTTGATGGCTGCTGAAGGGGTTAAGCGCTGCTCCCACTGTGGGAAACGCAGATCAGCAGCGGGGCTTTGCAGCACATGCTGCCTAGATGCTGTGCTGGAGGCGCTGCGTTACTCGATCCTCGCGGTTTCGGAGGAGTCTGAGTGCAGGGGGACGCCTCGTTTCGAGTTTTCTAGAGGAGCTATTGTCTCCGCTTCTGCCAGTGTGGGGGCGGATGTACAGGGTGAGTTTTTCCCCTGAATTTGTGCTGCTGATGCATAAGGCCTTTATGTTGAAGAGAGCACTGCCTGAGGCTCCTGACAATTCCTTGCGGACTGGGTTGCCTCCAGTTCTTGATAACCCAGCACCTGCTGGAGACTTTATTTCTTCCCCTGAGCTTTTGGCTGATGCTAAGCGTAGACGAGTGAATACCCCATCTGAGGGGGACTCTTCACCCTGTTCTCCCCCGTGGTCTAGTTTCGGGGAGTCTGAGGGGTCTGGCAGGCCCTCACGGACTGATGATCCAGACGAGGGTGGCTGCTTGCCACAGGAGTTGGATGACCCTAAAGTGGTTCGGATTTTCCACCACGACGAGCTGCCAGCTCTCATTTCTGATGCCTTACAGGCCCTTTGTATTGAAGATCCTGATGAGTGCGCTGCTTCTTCTGTTAATCCTAGGATGGCTAGTACTAAGAAGCCTTCTCGGGCTTTTCCCGTGCATGCTTCCGTCCAAGAGCTTATTTCAGCTCAATGGTCTGACCCTGATGGTCCCTTGAAGATGGCCAGGGCTATGTGTCACATTTACCCTCTGAGTGAAAGTCAGTTGGCCCTCTTTGGGATGCCTAAAGTTGGATGCGTTAGTCACAGCTGTGACTAAAAAGACTACTCTCCCGGTGGAGGGAGGGGTCGCTTTGAAAGATATGCAGGACCGGTGGCTTGAATCTGCGCTGAAGCGGTCCTTTGAAATCTCGGGCCTTTCCTTACGGGCGGCTATTTGCAGTTCCTATGCAGCCTGTGCCTGCATTTCCTGGTTGCAGCAGGCGATTGAGCAGCCCGCCGAGGGAGCGGGTTCCCTCGCTGAGGTCGGCCGCGTATGGAGTCTAATCTATTTTTTTTGGCTGATACCCTGTTTGATCTAGTTAGAGCTTCGGCTAAGCAGATGTCGGTGGCAGCTGCTGTCCGCCGCCTTCTTTGGCTCCGGCATTGGGCAGCTGACATGGCCTCTAAACAAAGGCTGGTGAGGTTACCCTTTCGGGGCCTTCTTTTATTTGGGGAGGATTTGGAGAAGATTGTTAAGGACCTAGGGGACTCTAAATCCCAACGGTTGCCTGAGGATAGGCCGAGGCCTTCTTCCAAAAGTCCATCTTTTCCCTCATCTTCCAGGCCACGTTTTCGCAAAGCTCGCAGGTATCGCCCGGGGCGCTCTGCGGGGTTTGTTCAACGTAACCGTTTTCAGCAGAGGAAGTCCTTTCATTCAGACAAATGCGCTGCAGCGTCCGGGCAACATCCAGGCGTTCAGGGGCGTCCTCCATAATGATGGGGCGCCGGCCACTCGTCGGTTCCCACAGTAGGGGGTCGTCTCTCCCTCTTTCTCGAGGAGTGGACCAAGATTACTTCGGATCAGTGGGTCCTGGACCTGATCAGAGAAGGTTACCGACTAGAATTCGCTGCCCTGGTGGGAGACCCGTTTTTGGAGTCCCGATGCGGCACTGCCGCCAAGCGGGCAGCAGTAAACGAGACCTTGCAGGTGTTGCTGAAACTCAGAGCAGTGGTTCCGGTTTCTCCCGCCAAACGTAGCTGCGGTCGCTACTCCATCTATTTTGTGGTGCCTCAAAAATGCGGGTCGTTCAGACCTATCCTCGACTTACGCAGAGTCAACGAGGGCTTAGGAGTGCAACACTTCCGCATGGAAATCCTGCGCTCTGTCATTGCGGCAGTACAGCCAGGAGAGTTTCTCATGTCACTGGACCTCAAGGAAGCGTATTTGCATATTCCCATCTGGCCGCCGCATCAGCGGTTTCTCTGGTTTGCGGTATTGAGTCAACATTTCCAGTTTCGCACCTTGCCTTTCGGCCTGGCAACTGCTTCTCGGACACTTTCCAAGGTAATGGTAGTGGTGGCTGCCTTTCTTAGGTGAAAGGGTATCAGAGTTCACCCTTATCTCGACGACTGGCTCATCAGAGCGGATTCGGCAGATGAAAGCCGACTTGCCACAGCCAGAGTTGTTACAGTTCTTCAGACTCTGGGCTGGGTAGTAAATATGCCCAAAAGTCACGTGACCCCCCCTCTCAGTCTCTCAAGTATTTGGGAGTCCAGTTCGACACAGCTTTGGGGTTCGTTTTTCTTCCCGACAACAGGTGTCTCAAGCTTCAATATCAGGTACGCCTGCTTCTGCGGATGCCTCGCCCTCGAGCTTGGGACTTTGTTCAGCTCCTGGGATCGATGACGGCCACCATAGAGGGGGTTCCCTGGGTGAGAGCTCACATGAGGCCGCTGCAGCTTGCTCTGCTCCAGCAATGGTCTCCGATTTCCCAGGAATACCAACGCAGACTAAAGTGGCTTCCTGCGGTCCAGCGCAGTATGGATTGGTGGCTTTCCGACAGCATGCTGCGGCAGGGGATGCCACTGGCTCTTCCTTTTTGGTGTCTGGTGATAACGGATGCTAGCCTTTCGGGCTGGGGAGCTCATTGCCGGGGACACTATGCTCAGGGTCTGTGGTCCACCGCAGAAGCGGGATGGTCCATCAATCGCTTGGAACTGAGAGTGATATTTCAGGCTCTTCTGGCCTTCCACAGGACGCTGAAGGGTCTTCCTGTCCGAGTTCTGCCAACAGCAGTGGCCTACATCTTTCGTCAGGGCGGCACTCAGTGCAGGGCCCTTGCTGTGGAGGCGTCTCAGATTTGCGACTGGGCCGAGCGCCACTGAGAGCTGCTGTCCCCGACTCACATAGCCGGTCAGAGCAACGTACAAGCCGATTTCCTCAGCAGACATCAAATCGACTCGGCGGAATGAGAACTGGCAGAAGAAGTTTTTCTTCAGATTTGTGCCAAATGGGGGACTCCAGGCTTGGACCTCATGGCGTCAAGCGTAAACGCCAAAGTTCCTCGCTTTTTCAGCAGAAGGAGAGATCCTCGCTCGGCGGGGTTGGATGCCCTGGCTCAACCTTGGTGCTCGGGCCTCCTGTATGTGTTCCCTCTTTGGCCCTTGGTAGGGTGAGTGCTACTTCGGATTCGCCTGCACTGAGGATTGGTGATCCTCATCGCCCTGGATTGGCCAAGGCGTCCGTGGTGGTACGCAGATATCCGGCAGATGCTGGTGGACGTGCCTGTTCCTTTGACTTGGGTTCCAAACTTGTTAGTTCAGGGTCCGGTGATCCTTGCCGCTGTGGTCTTACGGCCTGGCTCTTGAGAGGGCGCAATTGAGGGACAAGGGCTATTTTAATAAGGTTATTGCCCTGCTCTTGCAGGCTCGCACACGGTCTACCTCTGCGACTTATGCTCGAATCTGGCACACTTTTGAGGCGTGGTGTACTCCAAAGTCTATCTCGCCGACTCTGGCAACAGTCTCGCTTTTGCTGGACTTTTTGCAGGACGGGCTACAAAAGGGCCTGGCCTACAATTCCCTTCGAGTTCAAGTGGCAGTGTTGGCCTGCTTCCGGGGGAAAGTCTCCGGTTTGTCCCTTGCTGCTCATCCGGATATTGTCCGATTTCTCAGAGGGGCGCTTCGTCTCCGTCCTTCTTTGCGGTCGCCCTGTCCGGCTTGGAACCTGTGGCTCGTGTTGAAGGCGCTCCAGCGATCTCCGTTTGAGTCTCTTAAATGGGCTTCTGAGAAGGGTGTGACTCTCAGACAGTCTTTTTAGTGGCAATGACGTCGGCGAGAAGAGTGTCTGAGCTTCAGGCTCTTTCCTGTCGGGATCCATTTCTACAGTTCTCGAAATCCGGGGTAACTGTTCGTACTGTGCCTTCCTTTCTGCCTAAGGTGGTTTCAGCTTTTCACCTGAATCAGCACATTTTTCTTCCTTCCTTTTGTAAGGAGGAGTTTCCGTACTTCTGTGGGCAATTGCGCCTTTTGGATGTCCGCAGGGCTCTGTGGCAGTATCTGCAGATGTCAGATGAGTTTAGGAATTCTGATCATTTATTTGTTCTGTTGGCAGGTCCCCGACGGGGGTTTCCAGCGTCTAAGGCCACTATAGCCCGCTGGCTTAAGGAACTCATTTTTTCTGCTTATCTGCTTTCAGGGCAGTTGCTGCCTGAAGCGTTTAAAGCGCACTCTACGAGGGCAATGTCCTCTTCGTGGGCTGAAACGGGTGTCTTTTCTCTTCAAGAGATCTGTCATGTGGCTACCTGGGCTTCTCAGCTCTCTTTTGTACGGCATTACAGGCTGGATGTGGCAGCGCGGCAGGATGCGTATTTTGGAGCGCAAGGGCTTGCTCGCGGAGTTGCCTGTTCCCACCCTACTTAGGGAGTGCTTTGGTACATCCCATCAGTTAATGGATTCATCTGCTGTTGATGACAAGGAAGGGAAAGTTAGGTTCTTACCTTGATAATTTTCTTTCCTTTAGTCACATTAGATGAATCCATGATCCCTCCCTGACTGCCTTTAGTTTTTGTACATATATTGCATACAGACATTGTGCCTCATCAGGAGTACTTGAAGACAAGCTGTCAGAGTTACTACATGCTGTTTTTATTGCAGGAGGTTGATAACGTCCCTCCTTTGGTTATTGCTCCGGTTCAGGGGTGTTTGTTCTCTTGAGGAAAGTTTATGTTATTTTGCCTTTCTTATTCACTCTGCTTTGGAGATTTCATATACTGAAGGCAGAGGGAGTTGGGCATCCAGGAACACCATGTGCTTTCAGTGTTCCATATCTCCACCTGCTGGTAGGCGGATACAACCCATCAGTTAATGGATTCATCTGCTCTGACTAAAGGAAAGAAAATTATCAAGGTGTAAACCTAATTTTCCCTTAAAACAAATAGGAGGAAGTATTGTTTCACTCAACGAATAGTTAAGCTCTGGAACTCATTTCCAGAGGATGTGGTAACAACAGTTAGTGTATCTGGATTTAAAAAAAAGGTTTAGACAAATTCCTGGAGGAAAAGTCCACAGTATGCTATTGAGATAGACATGGGGAAGCCACTGCTTACCCTGGAATTGGTAGAATGGAATGTTGCTACTATTTGGGTTTCTGCTGGGTACTTGTGACCTGGCTTGGCCACTATTGGAAATAGAATATTGGGCTAGATGGACCACTGGTCTGTCTCAGTATGGCTATTCTTATGCTCTTAAGCTTATGCTCTAAAGCTGAATTGTTTAAAAATCTGCACAGTTACCACCCCAAAAACAAAGGCAGGAGCTGATTTCAAATTCATTCTGAGTACCTCCCCGTGTCCCTGACTGTGTTTCTGGTTTGTGTTTCAGATGCAGGTGACATTTGAGGACGTCTTTGTCTCTTTCTCCCAGGAGGAGTGGGAGTATTTAGATGAGGAGCAGAAGGAGCTTTGGAGGGAGGTGATGAAGGACAACTATGAGATCCTGATGTCTCTAGGTAAGAGTTTCCCGTTATTCTTAAAATCTCTTCTCAGGCACATTGGCAGTGGGTGAGGCTCAGTGCAAGAAGCCTGGGTGACTGATAATGAATGATGACGAGATGACCCATTCCATATACAATGCAAGCAAGAAAGAAAGAAAGAAAGAGGGAATCAGCAACAGAAACCAAACAACACAACAGAAGAAGTCTAGTGAACCATGGATGGACCTCAGAGGCGAGGTCTTAGGCTGAAGGAAGCAAAGTTTATTGAAGGACCCAACACTTTACATACAAATAAAGCATTAAAACTATTAGTACAGACAATATAAATTATATAGTAAAAACATACAAATTAATTGTAAAAAAATAAAAACATAATTGTAAAAAAGTGTACAGAAACCATACGATGTTCTCACAGCATAGCATCAGGGGCAGATTGACGTATCGGGCAACTGGGCAGTGCCTGAGGACCCAGAGCAGTGGAGGGGGGGTGAATACTTCCTCCACAAATCTCTCTGTCCTCAGGTCTGGAACTCCCTCTCTCTTACCCCCTCTCCCGCTCTGGCATTTTCCGTCACTGACACTCCTCCCCCAACCCCAGCGCATTTACCTCAAACGTTCCTTTCTTCGTACAGGGTCCCGGCACATCCTGTCTGCTGCTGGCTGGGACCTTCTCTCTGCCAAGGCCCGTCCTTGCGGAAGTAAGATTTGGGTTTCTGCCAGGTACTTGTGACCTGGATTGGCCACTGCTGGAAGAAGGATACTGGGCTAGATGGATCATTGGTCCGACCCAGTATGGCTGTTCTTATGTTTGATCTTATGCTCAATCTAGGGAGGGGCTACGCTAACTGCTTTTACCGTGTTTTCTGGCAATCAATTCCAGAGTTTAATTACCTGTTCAGTGAAGAACATAACATCTTAATAACAGACTATAGACTTTTCCGTCAGGAACTTGTCCAAACCTTTTTTTAAACCCAGATATGCTAACCACCGTGACCACATCCCCTGGCTGTGAGTTCCAGAGCTTAACTATTCTTTCAATGAAAAAATATTTCCTCCTATTTATTTTAAAAGTATTTCCATGAAACTTCATTGAGTGTCCCCTAGTCTTTGTACGTTTGAAAGAGTGAAAAATTGATTCACTTTTACCCATTCTACACCATTCAGGATTTTAAGGACCTTAATCGTATCTCCCCTTATCTGTCTCTTTTCTAAGCTGAAGAGCCCAAACCTCTTTAGCCTTTCCTCATATGAAAGGAATTCCATCCCCTTTATCATTTTGGTCGCTCTTGTTTGAACCTTTTCTAATTCCACTATATCTTTTTTGAGATACGGTGACCGGAATTGAACACAGTACGCAAGGTGAGGTAGCATTCTCCGAGGACAAGCAGGCTGCTTGTTCTCACTGATGGGTGACGTCCACGGCAGCCCCTCCAATCAGAAACTTCACTAGCAAAGGCCTTTGCTAGTCCTCGCGCGCCCATGCGCACCGCGCATGCGCGGCCGTCTTCCCGCCCGAACCGGCTCGTGTTCGTCAGTCTTCTTTTGTCCGCGCTCGGTACGGTCGTGTTTGCGCCGTTCGCGCCCCTTAAGTTGACCCTCGTGCGTTTTTTGACTTTCGATTTAAAAAAAAAATAAAAAGGGATTTCGGAGAAGGGCCTTTCGGTCTTATTCCCCTTCCCGTATTTCCAGTTTTTGGCCCCGTTAAGTTTTCTTTCATTTTCGGGGTAGGCCCTTTTGAGGCCTCGGGTCGAGTTTTTTCTCCCCCTCTTTTTGGTGCCTTACCGCAATTACAAGTTTTGATTTCGCCGGCGTGATTTTTCCGCCCATGTCATCGAAGTCTCCCAGCGGCTTCAAGAAGTGCACCCAGTGCGCCCGGGTAATCTCGCTCACTGATAGGCACGCGTCGTGTCTTCAGTGTCTGGGGGCTGGGCACCGCCCGCAGGCCTGTAGTCTTTGCGCCCTTTTACAGAAAAGGACTCAGGTAGCGAGATTGGCCCAGTGGAACGTTTTGTTCTCGGGCTCTTCGTCGGCATCGGCACCGGGAGTATCGAGTGTGTCAAGACCTCCGCCCTCGGCCGCGACTGTATCGATTGCATCGAGGCATCGACCCTCTGCATCGTCGGGGCCGAGACATCGGAAGGCTGCGTCGGCGTCGGTGGTACCGGGACCTCCACTAGTGCTGATGTCGTCGGACGGTGGTGCTTCGACTGGAGTGCAGGTGAGGGCTGTCCATTCCCCTGCTGGTGGCGGTGAGCCTTCGGGTGGGTCTCCCCCTACCCTGAAGGCTCCTGCGGTACAGCCCCCCCGAGACCGACCTTCTTCGGCCTCGTCGGTACCGGGAAGCTCCGGTGACATGCTTTGTTTGAAAAAGTCAAAGAAGCATCTACACCGGTCTCCTTCCCGCGTCGGTACCGAGAGCTCCGGGTCGCCGAGGGAGTCGTCACCCAGTAGGCATCGGCACCGGGAGGACCGCTCACCCTCTGTTCAGGAGGTGTCGATGCGCTCCACCTTGGACAGCCCGGAACAGCCTCCACGCCCGGAACAGCCTCTGACTTCGACACCTGCATCGGCTTCCATGTCTTTTTCCACAGCTTCCTGCACGAGAGTCTCCGGGCCGTTCTCCCAGAGATCCTAGGAGAGCTGTTGCGCCCTTCCCTTCCGGTACCGGGGGGTGCTTGCGCCACCGGTACCGTCGAGTGATGCGCTGGCTGGCCCCTTGCCCAGGGTGAGGTCTCCGACATCGGTGCCGCTTGCGGTGCCGACTGCGGTCGCCTCCCAGGAAGGTTCCCCGACGACGTCGGCGGAGGGAGCTTCGCCGGTGCGGGCGAGGGAGTCTACCTCTCGACGCTCACACCGTGGCTGTGTTTCCACAGAGTCGAGCCGGGCATGGCTTCAGACACAGGTTCATGAACTTGTGTCTGATACTGATGGTGAGGCCTCGTGGGAGGAGGAGGAGGACATCAGATATTTCTCTGACGAGGAGTCTGATGGCCTGCCTTCTGATCCCACTCCCTCCCCTGAAAGGCAGCTTTCTCCTCCCGAGAGTCTGTCTTTTGCGGCCTTTGTCCGGGAGATGTCTACGGCCATCCCCTTCCCGGTGGTTGTGGAGGACGAGCCCAGGGCTGAAATGTTTGAGCTCCTGGACTATCCTTCTCCACCTAAGGAAGCGTCCACAGTACCCATGCATCATGTCCTCAAAAAGACATTGCTGGCGAACTGGACCAAGCCTTTAAGTAATCCCCACATTCCCAAGAAGATCGAGTCCCAGTACCGGATCCATGGGGACCCAGAGCTGATGCGCACTCAGTTGCCTCATGACTCTGGAGTTGTGGATTTGGCCCTAAAGAAGGCTAAGAGTTCTAGGGAGCATGCTTCGGCGCCCCCGGGCAAGGACTCTAGAACCTTAGACTCCTTTGGGAGGAAGGCCTACCATTCTTCATTTTTCCGTCTTAGGCAAGCATTTTCAATTTTGTGCGCTGCCTTTCGGTCTTGCGACAGCTCCCCGCACCTTTTCCAAGATTATGGTAGTGGTTGCGGCGGCATTGCGGAGGCAGGGCATTTTGGTGCACCCTTATCTCGACGATTGTTGATTCGGGTCAAGTCCAAGATGGAGAGCGAAATAGCTACAGCCAAGTGATGCATTTTTTTGGAGTCCCTCGGTTGGGTGGTGAATCTGTCCAAGAGTCATCTCAGTCCGTCGCAGTCTCTGGAATATCTGGGGGTTCTATTCGATACGGTAAAGGGCCGGGTATTTTTACCGCCCCTTTGGATTCTCAAGCTGCAGGATCAGATTTGTTGATTTCTTGCGGAGCGAATGCCGACGGCCCGTGCTTACCTTCAAGTTCTGGGTATGATGGTGGCGGCCATAGAAGTAGTTCCGTGGGCCAGGGCGCATATGCAACAGTTGCAGTCAGATCTTTTGAGCCGTTGGGCTCCTCAAACACAGGAGTTGGAGATGCGTTTGCCATTGTCCAGAATTCCTCGTTGCAGCTCCACATAGGCAACTTGAAAAAGGGAATGCCTTTAGAATCCACAGCATGGATAGTACTCACTACAGATGCCAGTCTGACAGGCTGGGGAACTCATTGTCTCGGTTAGGTAGCCCAAAGTCGGTGGTCTTGGGAGGAAGCTCAGTGGTCCATCAACCGGTTGGAGACTCGGGCCATTCGCTTGGCTCTTCAGTTCTTCCAGGTTCTCCTTCTCGGCAAGGTGGTCAGAGTTCTTTGCGACAATGTCATGGCCGTGGCTTATGTCAACCATCAAGGGGGCACAGAGAGCCGAGCGGTCACAGAAGAGGCGGTGCTTTTGTTTCTCTGGGCAGAACTTCATCTTCAGGCTCTTTCGGCAGGACATGTAGCTGGGGTGGACAATGTGGACATTGATTTTCTGAGCAGGCATACTCTGGATCCTGGAGAGTGGGCTCTCCATTGGTCAGTGTTCAGTCGTATTGTGTTGGAATGGGGTCTTCCAGTGATGGATCTCATGGTGACAGCAGGCAATGCACAAGTCCATCGGTTTTTCAGTCGCAGGAGTTACTGTATGTTTTTCTGCCATGGCCCCTAGTCGGTTGAGTGGTTCAGCTCATCGAGTGTCACTCGGGTCTGGTGATGTTGGTTGCTCCAAATTTTCGTGGTACGGAGATCTGGTGCTTCCAGCTGAAGTGGATCCGATTTCTTTGACAGAGGAGGTTCTTTTGTGTCAAGGTCCAGTTGTAATGCCAGATCCGTCTCCTATCTCTCTTATGGCTTGGCTCTAGAGAGGCAAATGCTGAGAAAGAAAGGGTTTTCTTCCAGAGTTATCGCTACGATGTTGAGTTCTCGCAAGCTGTCCACGTCTCGGGCGTATGTTCGTGTCTGGAAACTTTTTGAGCACTGGTGTCAAGATCGGGATTTTGTTCCTCGTCGTGCTTCAATTGCGGAAGTCTTGGATTTTTTGCAGGATGGGTTGGACAGGGGTTTGGCCTTGTCTACTTTGAAGGTGCAGGTGGCGGCCTTGTCTTGTTTCTGGGGAAGGATTCAGGGCAAGTCCTTAGCCTCTTCGCCTGATGTGATTCGTTTCCTGAAAGGGGTCAAGTTGCTTTGTCCTCCTCACTGTTGATTGGTTCCTCCATGGGATCTGAATCTTGTTTTGGATGCTTTGGTTCGGCCTCCTTTTGAGCCTTTGGTTTCGGCTTCTGTTAAAGATCTTTCCTTGAAGGCTGTGTTTTTGGTGGCCATTACGTCACCACGGAGGGTGTCGGAGCTTCATGCTTTGTCTGTAGGGTCCCTTTCTTGTCTTTTTCCAAGGAAAAGGTTTCTTTACGACCAGTGCCTTCATTTTTGCCTAAGTTGGTTTCCAGTTTTCATGTGAATCAGGCGATTTCTTTGCCAGTTCTAGGGGATCCGGCAGGAGATCCAGAGCAACGTCGTCTCGCAAAGCTTGATGTTCGGCAGGTATTACGTTGTTATCTAAAGAGAACTCAGGAGTTCAGGACTTCGGATCGGTTGTTTGTTCTGTATGGCGGGGCCAGGAAGGGTGCAGCCGCTTCCAAGGCAACTATAGCCCGGTGGTTAAAGGAGGCGATTGCATCTGCCTATTTATTGAAGGGTCGTGAGGTACCTCAGGTATTTACAGCTCACTCCACTAGGGGAGTGGGGGCCTCCTGGGCGGAAAATAGTATGATCCCTCCGCTGGATATTTGTCGGGCGGCTGTTTGGTCTTCCTTACATTCCTTTGTGAAACATTATAGGATTGATGTGCATGGAAAGGAAGAGGCAAGTTTTGGTGCAGCAGTTTTGACCTCTGTCCTTCGGGGGTCCTGCCCATAGATGTTTACTGCTTTGGTACGTCCCAAGTCTTGACCGGTCTGGAGGGTCACTGAGGAAGGTGAAATTAGATCTTACCTGCTAATTTTCTTTCCTCTAGACCCTCCAGACCGGTCAAGAACCCGCCCAGTTTATAGTTATTGTCAGGAGCTGTTGTTTTGAATGTTACTTTCTTGCAGCTGATGATTGTTATATAAGTATATTCAGACTTTAATTGCCAGGTACTATTTCTGGTGTGAGTTTGGTTCAGGTTTGGCTCTGTTTCTGGCCTGACTAGGGGGCATGCGATGAAACTACAGTGTAGTAAATTTAAAACAAATCGGAGAAAATTTTTCTTCACCCAACGTACAATTAAACTCTGGAATTCGTTGCCGGAGAAAGTGGTGAAGGCGGTTAGCTTAGCAGAGTTTAAAAAGGGGTTGGACGGTTTACTAAAGGACAAGTCCATAAACCGCTACTAAATGGACTTGGGAAAAATCCACAATTCCAGGAATAACATGTATAGAATGTTTGTACGTTTGGGAAGCTTTCCAGGTGCCCTTGGCCTGGATTGGCCGCTGTCGT
The DNA here is from genome assembly GCF_901765095.1 of Microcaecilia unicolor. Lineage (NCBI taxonomy): Eukaryota > Metazoa > Chordata > Amphibia > Gymnophiona > Siphonopidae > Microcaecilia > Microcaecilia unicolor. The sequence continues at coordinate 9,320,484 of NC_044031.1, forward strand.
GGACAGGATGCTGGGCTCGATGGAGCCTTGGTCTTTTCCCAGTGTGGCATTACTTATGTACTTATGTAAGAGACCCATCTCAATAGGTCAGATTGTATGAGCCTACAAGACAAATTCTACTCTCTTGCTAGTCTCTCACCTGTTTCTTGAAAACATAACGGTGTAGCTATTTTAATCTGTAAATTTTTACAGCTTTGTATTGAAAAACAACTTTCTGACAATGAAGGCAGATGGGTAATACTTAAATTATCTTTACAAAACTAGAATCTCTCGTTAGTTAATGTATATGTTCCAAATGTTGATTCTCCTGTGTTTTTTCACAACATAATCTCAGAGATTGCTTCATTTGGTTCTCAGAATATAGTGATAGGTGGTGATTTCAATCAAATACAAGACCTTATTTTAGACAGAAAATCTAAATGTCCCCTTAGACCTACCAAAACCCTAGCAAAAATCCAAGATTTAAAACCCACTCTAGCATTGGTTGATCCGTGGCGTCTTTTTCATCCCACTGAGAGACATTACCCCACATGGTAGTTACTCCAGAATTGATTATTTTCCTATCTCCTTCTCGTTGTTATCCATTACCAATAATGCTGAAATACTCAGTAAAACCTTATCTGACCATTCTCCAATATCTCTCACCCTTGATGATATAACGGTCAATCATCAAAATCCATCATGGAGATTCAACTCCATAAGGTTACAAGATGAAGATTCTGTTCAATATATCAAAACCAAATTATTAGAATTTTATGAATTTAATCCTGTTGAAGATTATAAGGCTCTTACATGGTGGAATGCTTTAAAATCTAGTTATTCAGCTGGGAAAAGTTTTGAAAGGAAAAAAGATTTGGCAGATAAAATCTCTCACATTAAAACCCTGGAAAAAACAGGCGGTCACGTGATGCCTGCTACTTGAGAGGCCACAGGAAGATGAGGCTCCGCGCCTAACCACTCCAAATCTGCTATATTACGGGTTAACACCCAACGACGAACAGCACAAAAAACTGCCTAAATAGCGAGAAATCGCGGACGAAAGCTGAGGGGGCTCCTGGGGCGGTATGCCCCCGAGATCACACAAGAAAGCGACGACTTCTATGAAGCACGGGCCCAACAAGATGGCGGAACAGCGATCAGCACAGAGCGTGCCTGCCACAGTGAGTGCGGATTGGGCGCAGGAAATCTCCCGCTCGGTCTCTGCCGCTTTGGAGGACAAATTGAACAAATTGCAGTCGGCGGTGGACGAAATTAATGAAAAATTTGACTCTCATGCAGCCCGACTCACTGCTGTGGAGAACAGGCTGTCTGTGCAGGAGGACGAGGCCCAGAGCACCGCCACACAGTTGGCGGCACTCCAAAAAGAGCTGGAGGAGATGAGGGAGAGGGTCGAGGAGCAGGAGAACCGATCCCGACGGAACAACCTGCGGGTGATCGGACTACCCGAAGCAGTGCTGGATAAGGATCTGTATGATTTTTTCTCCAAATGGATACCTGAGCACCTGGGTCTTGAAGAGCATCAGGGCCATTATGCCTGTGACAGAGCCCACCGGATTGGGAATCGGGGAGACAACAATACCAGGCCCCGCATAGCGATCGCGCATTTTGTGAACTGGCAGGCAAAGGAAAAGATATTGAAAGCTTCCAGAGGCAAGGAGGGTTTACAATATGAGGGCCGCCGCCTATTATTATTTAATGACTATTCGACACGAGTGGCACTGATGCGGAAGGCCATGGCCCCTACCTGTACTGCACTCTACAAAAAGGGGGTGCGATTTGCCCTGATGTATCCAGCCAGGTTGAAAATCTGGGTCGATGGAAAGGCTATTATTCTCAATGATGCGGCTGCGGCAAGAGCTTACATGGATAAATGCAATCAGCCAGAGGTATCGGGACCTAAGGACCCAGAATAGAATAACCAGGTGGACTTGAAAGGGCAGATATGCTACTTGTTTGGTGTTATTTTACGCTAGGGGGTATGATTTAATTGTACCCCAGTGAGACTGGAAAGAACGGCTGGATTGGATTTTGTGCACTTCTCCCTCCTTCTGCAAGAATGGATTATATGGCGGCAGGGAGAGAGGCTGAGGCGAGCACGTGCAACATGAAGCAGGGAGAGGTGAAAATACAACAGCCAAGTTATAAACTGACCAGCTTTTTCTCAGTTTTCTTTGTTGGGTATAGATCTAAGTTTGGAGATGGGCAGTTGTAGTGGCTCTGGGACACTATGGGCTGCTGCAAATATACCTGTAATAAGTAATGTGTAATACTTATTTTATCATACAACAGCTTTTGTAGGGGTGGGAGGAGGGGGGCCTCGGATGTTTTCGGGTTGAACTGAGTAGGTGAAGGATGTGGGGAAAGAATATGACAGGGGGGTGGGAGGGACGAGGGAGGGGGGAATGGGAGGGGGGAATGTGTGAGAGTGTGAATGAGGATGCGTTGGATGTGTGGGGGGAGGGGAGGGAGAAGATAAGAGATGGGAGAAGGACGTTGGCGGATGAGCGTGCATGGAGCATGGGATATCAGGGATATGAGGTGAATCAGGTGAACAAACTGTGGAAGCAGCAGAGGTATGGGAAGCCTATTTGGGATGATGGTACGATCAAAACCTTGCACGTCCTGCTGGGAGACTGGCAAGGTATAACATGCAGTGAAATGGGTCATCAAGCACACTTGTTGTTGGTATGGGAAGTTTGAAAATTATTACACTTAATGTGGATGGCCTACTCTCTCCCATTAAGAGAACTAAAATTCTCTCATGGTTGAAAAAAGAAAACGCTGACATTGCATACCTTCAAGAAACCCATCTCACGGCCTCAGAACATCAAAAGCTGAAGCGGGGATGGGTTGGAGAGGTTGGGTACTCAGCATACAACTCCAGACAGAGGGGGGGTGGCAATTTTAATTCATAAACAAATCCCATTTCACTGTCATAAAGTGATCCAAGATAAAGAAGGCAGATATGTGTTAGTCATGGGTGAGCTATGGGGACAGCAAATTCTCTTTTGTAACATATATGGACCTAACGTATACTCCCACAGGTTCTTTTCTGACCTTGTGGCAAGAGTGATACTCTAATTATCAGATTGTAATGGGAGGGGATTTTAATATAGTAGCAGACCCCACCAATGACTGTAAACCCATGAAAATGAGGGTGCGGAGCTGGGAAGATAGGGGGATCCCCTTTGTGACGTCTCAGCTGGGGTTGGTAGATATATGGCGGCTCTTGCACCCTCAAGATGGGGAATATACGTTTTATTCACATCCACATAAGGTATATTCGAGACTAGATTACTTATTGGTGGCACCTTCTCTGGTCCCAAAAATTGTGAAAGCAGAAATAGTGGATAGTGCACTTAGCGACCACTCGGCAGTTTTGATGGCGGTTTCTTTTGCAGCGGAGCCGGGCGAGAGGGTGTGGCGGCTTCCCCCCTACCTTTACCAGGATAAGGAGTTTAGAGAATTTCTGCGCCTTAAATGGCTAGACTATCAGGCACATAATAATACACCAGAGGTTAGTGCTAGTACGTATTGGGAGGCCTCCAAAGTAGTTATGAGGGGGTACATCATTGCATATGTGGCGGGCAAGAAGAAACAAAGAGAGGCAGATTTGTTGCGGCTCTTGCAGGAGTATCATCATATAAGGAGGGCACATATGCAGAATATAAATGATACGCATAAAGCGCAGCTGACCCACCTTAAAAAGCAGATTGATGATATATTACATGCAAGAGCTGAGAGGGATATATACTACCAGCGCTTTAAACTGTTTAAATGGGGCAGTAAAGCGGGTAGGCTGTTGGCAAACCTGGTGAGGCCTCCACGTAAAAGGCAATTAATCTTTTCTATAAAGAACGCCCGGGGAGAGGTATTTACTAATGAATCCCAAATTATGCAACAGTTCGTTCAATATTATAGCTCTTTATACAAGGAGCGGGAATATGATGCTGCCCAATCTGCAGCCTTCTTTCAAGGGTTCCAGATACCAAAACTGACAGGGGCACAACTGGACTCCTTAAATGGGCCCGTGACGGAGAAAGAAATACGGTCAGGCATAAAAGTGCTGAAACTTACTAAGGCGCCAGGGCCTGACGGGTTTGGCCCTGAATATTATCGAATATTGAGTGACCTGGTGGCGCCACCACTGAAGGCATGGTTTAATGGAATTGTGGGGGAGGGCTTGACTATACAGCATAATGTGGCGCATGTAGTGCTGTTGCCGAAGCCCGGCAAAGATGTGGAGCAGGTGGATTCATACCGACCAATATCTTTGCTAAACCAAGATATTAAGATTTTAGCGGCTATCTTGGCTAGGCGTTTGAATCAGCTGTTACCCGAGCTAATTCATGAAGACCAAGTGGGCTTTGTGCCAGGTCGCCATGGTTCTATGAATATCATGCGAGCCTTGATGGCCATTCACAAATTCCGGGGAGAGGGGGGGCTAGAAGTTATAGCTGGGCTTGATATGGAGAAGGCCTTTGACAGTATATCTTGGCGCTACCTATTTGAGACCTTGGGTCACTTTGGGATATCGGGCCCGGTAGTATCTTGGATTGAAGCCCTCTATAGAAGCCCCATGGCCCGACTGATGGTAAACGGGAAGCTTACTGAACGGTTCTCCCTGGGCAGGGGCACCAGACAGGGATGTCCCCTCTCCCCACTTCTCTTTTTATTGGCAATTGAGCCATTGGCCATAAGAATCCGTAGTGCTACACAGATACGGGGAATCCAAGTACGAAATAAGGAGCTTCGGCTGAACTTATTTGCCGATGATATCCTTTTATATTTGGCAAATGGCCCCAGAGATCTGCCTAGGGCCCTTGAGTTAGTCAGGGAGTTTGGAGATTTATCGGGACTGAGAGTGAATTGTGCCAAGTCGGAGTTACTCCCGTTGTCAGGAATAGAGGGAGACCCCGGGATGGAGGGATTACCTATAACACCAGTCAAGGGAGCGATGAGATACTTGGGGGTTTTCCTTAGTACAAATGCAAAACTTTTTTACAAGAAAAACGTGATCAACCAGATAGAAAACATCAGGCAACTTTGTGATAAATGGAAGGATCTACCACTTTGTCTGATGGGCAGAGTAGCCTTGGTAAAAATGATTCTTCTCCCAAAAATTCTTTACCCTTTACAGGCAGCTCCCATATGGGTGTTAAGAAAAGAAGAACGACTGTTTCGGTCAATTATTAGGAGATTTATTTGGAGAGGAAAAGGGGCAAGGATAAGTCATGTCAAACTTTCTTTAAGGAAGGAGAGGGGTGGATTAGGCCTTCCAGACCTCCGTATGTATAAGTAGCAGCGCTAATGCGCTTTATTTATGAGGGAATCATAGGTCAGCAGAGGTACCTACCAGAGAGGGGGATGGAGATTTGGAGTAGACCTTGGTCATTATCAACTTAATTCACGGGGGTCCCAGTGGTGACATTAATATCACTGACAGGAGAGAACTTCTGGGGCCCATGCGGCGAGCTTGGGGGGTGGTGGAGGAAGCGTCAACAGAGATCGCCAGATGTTTCACCTTTTATGAGCCTAGTGGGCAATGAAGCATTCCCACCTGGATGGTAGAACGGCATTCACTACTTGGAGGGATAATGGATGCAGGATTTTGGGACAATTACTGGAAAATGACACGGACACTTTTGACACATTTGACCGGGTAAAGAAAAATGGGACTTGACGAACAAAAACTTGTTACAATACCTTCAAATTAGGCATTACTGGGCTACCACAAGAACAAAATATGGGGAAGCGTGGACATGGGGCCAATTAGACAGGATCCTCCTTAAAATCCCATATCAATTAAATAGCTTGTCGACCTGGTACAAAGTGTTAATGAACATCGGCAGGAAGAGGAAATGAGGATATTGACAGCCAAATGGAATGAAGAACTGGGCACTAATTATACTGAGCAAACATTCCAGAAATTGGAGGAGGAAGTGACGTCACCGCCACTGATGGCAGCTTAGTTTCTGAGCTCCCGCTCCCTGAATTATAAACGCTTTAAAAAGCACTCCCCAGCCAATTTAAAAGTATCTGCAGCGTTCCTTACCGCTCCTCATCGGCAACAGCATGAGCAGAGCAACTTCAGCGCGGCCTAAGGAGGCCGATAAATCGACAGGCGGCGGGGCAAGTAAAACAGCTAAGCGCCACGAGGCAATGGCGCGAGCCACCCCCGTCGGACTCAGACTCCGCGCGTCGATGTCAGAGTCGCGGAAGCCGCCAGCTAAAAAAGGAATCTCAGGCGAACTTCGCCAGATGCTTGCAGGTATACAGGAGGATATTAAAAAATCGAAGGACGAGATCCTGGACAAAATGGAGGTACTTAGCTCTGACCTTCGCGAGCTGGGTACAGAGTTGAAGAGGCGGAGGCTAAGTTGGAAGAGCACTCTGAGTCCCTGCTCTCGCACGAGGCCCACCTTCGAACTCTGGATCAACAAAATAAAGAACTCACATATAAGCTCGATGACTCTAGAAAACAGGGGACGTCGGAATAATCTTAGGTTCCGTGGAGTCCCCGAAGGAGGTGAGAAAGAAGATGTCCCGCTTATTATACAAACACTGTGTGCCTCCCTGCTGGGCTCTGATGCTGCAACGGCTAAGATAGAAATTGACAGAGCACATAGATCCCTCGGTCAGAGGCAGGAGAACAGAGCAAGGGACATATCACGCGATTCCACCGGTATGAATTGAAAGAACAACTGCTTAACTGTGCCAGGAAAAAGATTGACCTGGAATATGGTGGAGCAAAGATCTCTGTGTTTCAAGACCTTCGCAGTTTACTTTACAGCAGAGACGCCTCATGAAACCGGCCCTGGACATTCTAACTAAAGAACACGTTGCATACAGATGGGGCTTCCCTTTCTCGCTGAATATATACTCTCCAGGGAACCAAAAATAGAGTAACATCACTTTCTGAAGCATGGGCATCCCTGCATGCGGCGGGCATGGTGAAAACAAGCAAACCTCCAGGGGACTTAGCATCTGCTACGAAGGCCAAACTTCAAAAATGGCAGAGGGTCCCCTTCCACTACTAAAAGGAACAATTCGAAAAGAAAAGTCACCATGGAGGAGACCTGAACTGTTGCAGTGGCAGCTTGATCGCTTTATCATACACGAGGCCGCACTTTGCAAGGCGGCTGGAGGGACGATGGTTCTGTCTGTGCCAATTGCTGGAAAAGCAGCAGGGAGTAATAACTGTAATGTTAAGTTTTAAGAGTTATGTTACCTTAGCAAAAGGGGCATTCAGATCCCTTAATACTGGAAGTTTTGAGGGTGGAAAAGTGGGGTGGGGAATGTTGTGTTCACGGTTGTAATGTTGCTGGGGAAATAGGGGGGAGGTAGCTTAAATATTAGTGGGGCGAGCTGGGGTCCCTTATGAAGATGAGTGCTTTTAGCACTGGGCAGAAAAATTAAGGGACCTTGGCAATTTAAGGGGTGATTCGGGGAGGGGCGTGGGAGCTGGCTGTAGGGATGAGGGTGTGTCACTTTCTCTTCCCACTCTGGGGCCATGTGCTTCCGAGTTGGTGTTAGAAAAGAGGGGTCGGGGGGGATATGGGAGAGTAGGGGGATATTTAGAAGGCAAAGAGGGGAGGGGAGGGTAGGGAGCATCACCGGGTTACTGGAACATCTATACATGGAATGATTGGAACCCATTTGTTTAGCTTTGACCTAGAATCCTTGTAATGTGTGCAGACCTTAAAATACTATCATACAATGTGAAGGGACTGAACATGCCTCAAAAAAGGCAGAAACTGTTTAAAGAATTACAACAGATAAAACCGCATGTTGTTCTGCTGCAGGAGACACATCTCCGCAGGGTGCATGAACGGCTCCTCTCACACTCAGACTATCCCAATGCCTTTTTTGCCTCCTCAGCAGATGGGTCCAAGAAGCGTGGGGTAGCGGTTTTGTTCCACAAATCCATTTCGCCCCAAATTCTAACTGTTAAACGTGACCCGGAGGGAGATTCCTGATGCTTCACATCCTCATAGACCAAGTCGAACTTACGCTTGCATCCATATACGCGCCAAACGACCACCAGGGGTCCTTCTACACCAAAGTAAAAAACATATTAACTATATTCACTAGGGGCTCCCTGATTTTGGGGGGTGACTTTAACGAAGTCATGGACCACACGCTGGACAGATCCGGGTTACCCCAACAACAGGTGTCGAGTGACTCTAGGGCCCTGGGTTCTTTGGCTAGTTCCCTGGGGACGTTAGATATCTGGAGACTCAGTCATAAGACCATGAGGGACTACACATTTTTCTCCCCCGTACATAAGATCTCTCGTATTGATATATTCTTAGATGTTTCGCTTGTTGAGAGGGGACCACAAGCAGGAATTGGTAATGCGACAATATCTGATCACGCCCCGGTATGGGTTACCTTGCCAACCATCAGGGCTGAGGTCAAAGACAAAAGATGGATGCTTAATACAGACTTGCTGCAGGAGGGGGAGGTGGTAGAGGGATGTAAAAAGGTCCTGAAGGAATACCTGGAGCTTAATATGGAGTCGGGTCCACCCCTTGGGTGGTATGGGATGCAATGAAGGCAGTTTCACGAGGCTACTTTGTACAGTTAGCTAGTAAGCGTGCGAGAATCCGTAGGGCCCAGCTGGCACAGTGCTTGGCAAGAATTAGGTGTCTGGAGGCGCAACATAAGTCAGGTGGCTCTCCAGAGGTGCTGGAGGAGCTGCGGGGCCAGAGGCTACAGCTGGACTCCATCTACTCTGAACAGCTAAGTTGGATACAAAATAGAAACAGGGTTCGATCTTACGAATTTACTAATAAAGCAGGGCGTCTCTTGGCTATAAAGCTACGAAGACGAAAGGTGGACCGAGCGGTAACACATATTAAAGGGGAGAGGGGTGAAATGTTGAATACAGCTGAGTCCATAAGGAGGCGCTTTAGTGAATTTTATCAGAGGCTCTATGCACAAGAGATTAATCCTCCTGCTGAATCTATTCTAGAATACTTAGCTGACAGTGGCCTTGCCTCTTTCACAGAGCAGCAGAGGACTATGCTGGATGCCCCGGTTACTCCGGTTGAGATACAAAAGGCAATTCAGCATCTGCCCTCCTGTAAGTCACCGGGACTGGATGGCTTACCCAATGAATTTTACAAGAAATTTGCCCTTGAGTTGGCCCCGTTGTTAGCGGACCTGTTTAACCTGAGTGGGAAGGGGGAGGCCCTGCCTGCTTCCATGTTGGAAGCCTGGATTGCGGTTCTGCCTAAACCGAATAAGGACCACACAGATTGTGGGTCTTATCGCCCGATATCTGTTTTGAATGCAGATGTCAAAATCTTAGCCAAAGTCTTGGCAAACCGCCTGGCACCTTTGCTTCCAGCTGTCATTCACCCTGACCAGGTGGGATTTGTTGCATATAGAAAGGCTTCAGACAATACTAGGCGAGTGGTTGACCTAATGTATTTGGCAAAAAAAATGAAAAAGCCCCTGTGCCTTCTTAGCCTAGATGCCGAGAAGGCCTTTGACCGCGTGCATTGGCCATTTATGTACAAAGTGATGGAGGCCTTTGGGGTGGGACCTCTTTCGGGGCTGGATTCAAGCGTTCTACGAATCTCCTAAGGCTTGTATACGAGTTAATGGGGGCAACTCTGCAACAATTCCTCTACATAGGGGTACTAGACAAGGCTGCCCCTTATCTCCCTTGCTATTCGCAATGGTGATGGAACCATTTGCTACCAGGCTTAGGAATAACCCTGATATTTCGGGTCTCTCCATAGGTGGAGAGAACATAAACTATCCTTATTTGCGGATGATTTGCTGCTGTTTGTTACTCGCCCCCTAACCACTTTCCCCGGGCTCTTGGGGGAGATCGAAGAATTCTCGACTGTGTCGGGCTTTAAAGTGAATATGTCTAAATCTGAAGTCTTGAATGTATCTCTCCCTGAGGAGCTGTGGGAACGTTGAGATCTACTTACGCCTTCAGGTGGGCTGACAGGAGCATTCGTTACCTGGGGGTCAATCTGACGGCCCGCCTCTCCGAGCTCTTTGCTGTATACAAGGGCTTGGCTGGGACACTCACGGAGGACCTTGGGAGATGGGGTGACCTGGATCTTTCCTGGTTTGGCCGCATAGCTGCTGTAAAGATGAATGTTTTGCCGCGCCTGCTCTACCTTTTCAAGCCCTCCCAATCAAGATGCCCAGGAAATTCCTAGTAACATTGCAGGAACGTATCATGCGCTTTATCTGGGCGGGGAAACGTCCGCGGCTGGCGCGTTCGGTCCTATACCAGGATAAAAAAGGGGAGGGTTGGGGGTACCCAACTTGGCCTGGTACTATAGGGCAGTTCAGGCACGTGCGGCGGTAGAATGGTTTCAGGATTATCCTGATCGGCAGTGGGTGCAATTGGAACAATATACCTTGGGTGCACGACCCTTGGGGCGCTCTTGTGGATCCCGCGATCACTTAGGTCCCTAGAGGGAGGCTTGTGTCCTTCCATATATGTTACCCTTTCTAATTGGGATAGTATGTTTCCCCGTGGACGCACTGAGCTCTCCTGTCTGTCCCCTATAGCACACAACCCACTATTCTACCCCGGTACGATAAAGGGAGTATTCACTAGATGGTACAGGGGAGGTTTACAAAGGTGGGGCCAAATGTTTGAAGGGGATTCGCTGTTGTCATACAGAGGCTCTTGAGAGATTCCCTATAATAGGGTCGGACCGGTATGCTTACCTCCAATTATCCACCTTTCTTAGGACACGGGCAGTTAGGGAGGTGGTGGCCCGGGAAAATCCGCACTTGAAGCCATCTGTGAGGGGCCACCTAAAACTAGAGGGCTGGTCTCACGCCTCTACCACATTGTTAATAGGCAATCCCAGAATTACGCGCTCCACAGGAAGGGATGGCAAAGGGAGCTGGGGTTGACAATAGGGGAGGCATCATGGGAGAAATTGGAGCGGGATGTGTTGAGGGTGTCGTCTCATGTGCCCTTCAAGGAGAATGCGGTAAAAGTGCTGTACCGATGGTACCTGACACCTGAGCGCCTCCAGCGCATTTACCCCCCACATGGGAGTATGTTGGAGGGGTTGCGGTGTGAAAGGTACAGCGGGACATATATGGTGGACTTGTAGGAAGATCAATGCCTTCTGGAGATCTGTGCATAATAGGCTGCAAAGTTGGATGGGTAGCCCACTACCTTGGAGCCCAACCTTTTTTTCTGTTTCTGGCGGGGGTGCACGTCGCCCTCAGACCCAGCAAATTTTTCTGAGGCAGGCGATATGCGCTGCTAGAGTAGTCATTGCAGCCCATTGGAAGCAGCCTACAACCCCACCAATAGCTAGGTGGATTCAAAAATTGAAGCTCATCTGTGAATTGGAAAGGCTATTAGCTGAGAGCGCAATCATTTGAACAGATGGCACAAGATCTGGGAACCTTTACTTCTTCATGTATATGATTGCTGTTATCGGGAATGTGATGCTGGTTAGTGGGGGGGGGGATAGGGTGGGGGGGGGAGTGGGAGAAGGGGATTAACTATATATAAAACTACAAATCTTGAAGTCATGGGCTGAGCTTAAAGAATAGTCTCCTGGGCGCACTCGTCAGGCAAAAATTGTCTGGGTGGATGTGTATGCAGTGAGAATCTCACCATGTGTTGTATTATTGGTCATCCACTACCATAAATTGGTTCTGTACATTTGAAATGCACTATGCTGTACACGATGTGCTATGTATTTAAATCTGTGGTTAAAGTACCAATAAAGACTTCATGAAAATTAAAAAAAAAAAAACATTCCAGAAATTGTTTGCAACACTCTATGACATGGTTAAGGCAGCTGAATTGCAGGAGATGCAATACAAGATCTTACATAGGGCACACATATCTAGGGCAAAAGGGGCAAAGATGGGACTTTGGATTGATGATCGTTGTATTAAATGCCAAGGGGCGGAGGGGACGCTGCTGCACTCTTTTTTAGATT